>NW_019384806.1:301229-313589 GCF_000671375.1 Centruroides sculpturatus
TTTTTTGTCCTTTCCTATTTGTTTTTGGCTACATTAAAGCATTTTTTTGAAAATATACAGTAAGGTTCCATATTACCACCCGATTTTCTCTAAGCCTGCTTTCGGACTTTTTGTACAAAAGTCTTCAAAAACCATACTTATAATTACACTAGCGAAAAATCCAATTAGGAACATTTAGTTTACTAGTTACCAGTACTTTTCGCACAAAAAAAATGTGGGTGTAGTTATGATACCTTGTTTACAATTCACTAAAATGTAATTGGGGTTCCATAATACCACCTTCTCCTCTATACTTCAGATGTTAATTTAGTATGAAAAACGTAAAATATTTGAGTAGCCCAAGACATAGGCAAAGATTGAAGCGCCACAGCACTGGCGAAAATTTAAATTTGCCGACTGGAATTCTTTCGGATGATTGACGTTTCGGATGATTGACTTTCGGAAAATCGACGCTCTACTGTACTAATATACTAATTACATGAGATATAATAAACTACTACACTAATAATGGAATTTTTCATACTTTTCGGTTATTCGATTTTTCAATTATCCGACCAACCCCAGTCCACAATTGAGTCGGATAATCGAGGCTCTACTGTAATAGGATTATATTAAATAATAAACGCATGTTTAAATACAAGCATTTGTAATAGTTTCTTCATTGCATACTATAGTTTATGCCACATCAGTTTTTTCATTTTTATACATATGATAAATGTATTTTTAATTGACTATTTGTTTCGGTAATGGCGATTCCGAAGTTGAAAAATAATTTGTTTTTTTTATAATTGTGGCAGTAATTAAGTTAGAGTAAATAATGCAGTTGTAGCTGTATATGTTTAACAGTTTCTTTATCTTGCACTTGTTCCACGCTAATTTTAATAGAAACAGGTCTTAAAATCAAAATCTAAATGAAACCACAACAGACAGGGCCGGATGCAATAGGTGCGAGACTCGATTGAATTTTTTTTGCGGGCCCCTCAAAATTTAAATAACAAAATTAATTAACAGTTAATATGCATATTAAAATATAGATTTTAAATATTAATTTAAAACAAAATTCGATTATAAAAATAAAAAATCATGGCAATAAGATAAGACAAATATCTACATTAAAAAACCTGTATAAATACAATTAAATTTTATTGAATATAAACATACATAGATATGTTTTAGTATTTCTATATATTTAAATGAATATACTGTAACTACATACATAATTGTCATGAAAAATCTTTTAATATGTTGATGAATGAATATAACTGAATTTTGTTGAATATAAACCTATAAAGAGATGTTTTATATGTTACGAAGTTTTTGTTCTGTAAAATCTTCTAAAATCTATATACAGTAATACCCCGAACTTACGCAATAGGTGGGACCGAGCGGTAACCGCGTAAATCGAATTCGGGTAAGTCGGGGTATAATTTCCCGTATAAATACATACAAATAATTTTTAATTGGGCCGGAGACTAAAGAAAACAATAATTTAGAAAAAAATATTTAATAAAATCTTAGATAATACATATGTATAACAAATTAGGCTTATATTATTTTACGATTTTTCACATTTACTTGATTATTACGCCATAATTTTAACATTGTTTTCATCTCAGCGATAATACCGTGACTTTTACGAATAATGCTTGAATTTAAAGAAAGATTNCAAATCATCCATTCAAGGTGAGTGGATTGCCAGTAGCAATTTGTTTTGTATATGCCTTGTTTGTGGTATACATTTTGTTAAAGATTATCAATTATATATCGCGTTAGTCAACTTGTAGCTACTGATCATTGTATATATGTTTAACATCCATTGCATAAAACCACAAGTTGTGGTATCAAATTACTGATAAACATTGTAAATATAAAAAATTCTAATGTTAATCAAATTGTTATGCTATTGTTAAAATATTGTTAAAGGAAAATTAAATTGTCGGGCAAAATTGTATTGTAAGGTACTATTACCCATTATGTATATAGGTTTGTTTGTTTGTTAATAAAAGACCCGATGCAGGCGCCCGTCGGGTCCCGTGGGGGCCTTGGTTGCTCTATCTTCACACTTTTCTATCCTCCTTTACTTCTTCTTCTTGCTCTTTCTTCTTGCTTTCCTAAACTCTTCTTTCCGACTTCTAATAGGGTAAAGTCTGTTGCTTATCACGGATAGCCCTCTATTCCTTTCTACTAAATGTGTAGGCCTATATAACCCATTCAACGGATATCGGTCTGCCAAAAACGGTCACTAGAGGCGCCCTAGAGAAAATTTTAAATTAACAATAAATTATATTTATTTCTAATAGGAATTTATTATTGATATGAATTTATTATTTATACCACGGAATGGTATAAATAATTATTATGTGCCTTGCCTTGCTTTATTATATGTTTTGATTAACCTTGCGCTGCATGTTTACAACATCCCGTGACTCACAAGTCAGTGAACGTCGCGCATTGACTCACGGGAAATTTGTTGAAAAAATGACGGATACATTTAAAATCGAGGTTTACAAGCGAAGGTAGATAAACAAATTAAACTATTTAAAAAAATTTATAGAATGTTTAATAGGTAGAAATATAGATTTGTATGACGCGATTGGGACGGTAAGATTTACCCTCCGAGTGAAGGGGGTGGCGATTCCCCTTTGTGCGAACAATAAATGTCTAATGAACTATACCCCTACGCGCGACCTTTCCCGAGATATAGCCCTCTGAAATTTATTCTACGGGTCATGTGACAGCCAGTTTGCCACATGATCCAACCGAGGTAGTAAAAGAAATACAAAACTTAAATTTAATGAGCGATGAAATAGGAACGGTGATGGATTTTGAGAGTCTGTACCCCTCTATAAATCTATCCTCTTGCTACATCGAATTAATTGAATTTATAGTACAACAAAATCAAGAGGCAGAGACATAATTGGAAAACCTACAGGATTTGGCAAACCTAGTTTGTTTTCAGTCTTTTTTTAAATTCAGTGGAATAGTATACAAACAAAAGAAAGTGGTCCCAATGGGAAGTCCTATATCAGGACTCCTATGTGAACTAGTAATAAGAAAATTGGAAAAGAACATCCTCAAAGATTTTTCCGAAAGCATGATATTATACAAACGGTACGTGGATGATGTATTGATAATTTGGAAAGACAACCAACGGATTAATGATTTCCTAAATGCAATCAACAACAATGACCATGGGTTGAAACTAAAATTGGAACAGAAAAGCCGAAAAAACTTCCATTTTTGGACATTGACATGAAATTTAAACTAGGAAGTATACGAACGGCAGTATATTTGAAACCTGTACATGCTCCGTTATACATACGTTCATGGTCGAAGGACCCGTATAGATATAAACTGTCTGCGTTTAAGGCACTTATAAAGAGGGCCTTCTTGTACTGCACCAATGTGCAAGACCGTGACAAGGAAATGGATAGAATACAAAAAGTAGCAAGAAGTTTAGGGTACAAAACGTCCACAATCAAAGGCCTTATCAGAAGTTATGGAAAACAATAAAACTACAACAGCACATAACAACACAGCTGCATTCAACAAGTTCACATACAATGAACAGACAAGAAAAGTAGTGGATGAGCTAGGAAAATACAAAAATACAAGGATAATTTACAAACGAGAACCCAACATTTACAGATTATTAAGGAACGATAAGTACAAAATAAGAATGGAAGAGCCAGCGGGGGTGTACACTATCCCATATGAAAACCAACAAATGGGAGTCGATAAAGAATATGTAGGGGTGACCAGAAGAAACCTTGCAGTGCGTGTAAAAGAACACAAATACAGTGTTAGTAAAGGACTTAATAGCACGATATTGGCAAGCATGGCACAGGCGGACGGAGCAATAGTTAAGTGGGATGAAGCGAAGATCATAAGAGCAGTGCACTCACCGTCTATAGCGATGGAAATGGAAAAAATAGAGACATACAAAAGTAAAATGAGGAACCGATGTTTAAATGAAAAGGATGCAAATACATTACCAACAGCATGGAAATACAAAATACAAAAATGTATGGGTTTCAATAATCCATAAAGTAGGAACTGGGGTTTATAAGAAGTTATTATTTTATAATTTTAGACGCATGTAAAAATATGTTATTTAATGTTTGTATCACGTATAAGGACATATTTTATTTATTTATTTTATTTTATTTATATACTTTATTTTGTTTATTTATGTAATATACAAAAAGTTGTTAACTTATTTCAAAAATTCGAATCAAAATGAAATTCGAACGAATGGTTCCAATTCGGAACGATAAAGAAAAGCCTGAGGATGGCCTATCCAAATAGGCCGAAAACGTTTGAATAAAGAGAAAAAAACTCGGCAAGTAGAATTCAGGTGTGTTCATATTTATATTTAGACTTTCTATTTCGTTATTTTTTAATTTATACTGAGCCTGTCTCGACGAAACTTTTTTCATTTGATGCGGAACACCATTATAAAAAAAAACCAGCGCAAAATTTTAAATTCCTTCTCTTGAAATATGACGTATAAATCTCCTTTATCACCCTTTCGACCAATATCCACCAAAATTTAACACATTAATGCCCCTGCTATACAAGCAACCATGCCAAATTTCTAAATCTTTCACCTAATCAGACATATTAATCGAAATAGAAATAGAAATTATTGCAGCTTTCTGTAGTGTCATGTATGTGTTTTATTAAGATTTAATGTTTCTAGACTTTTGTGTATTGTACGTGGTATGACACCAGCAGAAGAAAGGACGACAGGTGCAATAAATACCTTATTTGTCATCCACAGCGGTCTTATTTTTTGAACGAGTGTAAGGTACTGATTGATTATTTCAGAATGAGAATTTTTTATGAATGCTCATTCTATAAATGAGTATTTAGAACAGAGATGTCTATTATATAAGCGATCTTAATGCATTTGTGAATGAGAGTGAAGTCAGTGTGTAAGATGATGAATTTTTTATCTGTGATTATAACTCTGTCGTAGTATATTTTGTATGTGTTATTTGCTAAGACTGCCTACGGAGTATATTTGTAATATGGTACATAGATGTTAAATAATTTATGCTTTTGTGCGAGCTCTTGGGGTAAGAGTCTGTTCTGAGAGATTGCAATCAGAGGTTATAAGTTGTATTGTTTCTGGCAGAATGTGGCATTTTCTGCAAGTCATTTGTGAGTTATGTATTCTTCAGGGTGGATTTCCTGTAGTTTTTAGTGTTTATGACATAATCTTAAATGGCGATCATAACACCCTTGCTTTATATAAAAAAACAGGATTGCAGAGGCGTTGAGGTGTTCATTGCTGTAGAAGAATTGTTTTTATATTAATTTCTTTGAATACAAAGCTGTGCGAATGACTCCCGTTTAATCTAGAATGATTTGTGAATGTATTTTGATAAGATTTTTGAATGCAATTGTGACGGTACAAAATCCTTTTGTTTTAGAACATAATCTTTCTAATAAACCTCGTGATTAGGTAAAAAGGGAAAAGGGGGCATTCTGCGGTCGATGATTGAGACTATCTCCTCGAAAAAAGTCGTTATCATATCAATAAAAGAAATCTTTTTCATTTNTTGACTTTTTTGAGGGGTTCGGGAGTTCTCCAAACGTGTAGATTTGCAAAAAAAAAACTTGGAGGGTCAAATTTGACACGATTCCAATACTTTTCCGTTTTATATACATAACAAGTTGGTAAGTAAAAAGGAGTCGGAGTCGGCGGATTTTTTGACGACTCTGACTCCGACTCCACAGCCCTGATTACCTTGGAACAGAGACAACTGAATACACTGAAAAGCGACAACACTGCACTAGTTCACACTATAATCAGTGTTACTGAATCATTGTCTCCCTGCACCAGAAGTGACACAAAGAGCAACTCACGAAACCTATGACACAAAGCTTGCCATTTTCAAACTCTCACAAATTATTTTCAATATTTTTCATTAAAATCTCGCGACCCCAGATTTCGCTAAGCGACCCCAAATGGGGTCGCGACCCATAGTTTAAGAAGCCCTGCTGTAGAAGAATTGTTTTTATATTAATTTCTTTGAATACAAAGCTGTGCGAATGACTCCCGTTTAATCTAGAATGATTTGTGAATGTATTTTGATAAGATTTTTGAATGCAATTGTGACGGTACAAAATCCTTTTGTTTTAGAACATAACCTTTCTAATAAACCTCGTGATTAGGTAAAAAGGGAAAAGGGGGCATTCTGCGGTCGATGATTGAGACTATCTCCTCGAAAAAAGTCGTTATCATATCAATAAAAGAAATCTTTTTCATTTGTTTAAAGGTAATTCTATAGACGTTAATTAATTAATATCAACAAGACGGGAATAAGAGATGTTTTTCCCTTTTCTTTGGTTGCACGTGACACGTTGTTACAGCAATAAATCGCCTCGTTCGTAGTCAAACGCGACGTTTGAAATAAACAATATCTAGATAGTTGACCAGGTTAAAGAAATTATTGTCAGATGAATGTTAATTTATGGATGAGAGCCGTCAAACCTATAGAAATTTATATTATAAAATCATATCTTCTAGACACCAATATCAATAAATTAAACAAACTTCTCTGTGTCAGTGGTCCGTACTAGCTAGATCCAAACATCAACACACTAACAGGTGTGCGGATAAATCATGAATGATGTCATAGTTCTCACCTCCTCAAAAAGAGTATAAAGAGGGCTTGGACGCAGTCCACAAGGCAGACATTTACAAGGCGGACATTCACAAGGCGGACATCGACTGTCACATCTACTGACTCATACCGCCATGATTGCCGTGACGATCCAGGAACGTTTTCACCAACGACCCATATTACGGATCGGGAAATTAGTGGTAATTTTTTGGATATCTATTTGTATACTCTCTCTCTGCGAAGTCTCTCTCCGAGAGGTCTCCCTCTCGTCTCTTAATTTAACTTAGAAAATAGAGATTAGATGTTTCATATGAAAGACAAATCATTGTCGCCACGTAGAATAAAATTTTTGTAGATCTTTACCTTAGCCTTTGATATGTACAATTTTATAGTTGTTTATTAAATTTGTTATTCTTGTTCAACCTGTGTATTTATTTGGGAACCTGTCGGCGTACTCATTGACCTCCCCACTCATTTTATTTTGCCGTCCTATAAAGCTATCCTCTGACAGAGCCGCGGGTAAGTGGGGACAACTAACCCCCTCGGTTTTCACACAATTAACATTTTTGTAATTACATCATTATACTAAAATTGTGAGCTCTTGCCAAACTTTCCCTTACTTTTGAAAACAATACCATTTCCTGAATTAAAATGCCATCCATATTCGTGCCATTACAGAGCTACCTTTTAGCTCCAGCGTTTAATTTCTTGACCAATCAATAAAACGTGCACTTAGCTAATTAATTCTCAATTCTATCCGGTGAAAATATGGCAGGAAATTAAT
Source organism: Centruroides sculpturatus (assembly GCF_000671375.1). Lineage (NCBI taxonomy): Eukaryota > Metazoa > Arthropoda > Arachnida > Scorpiones > Buthidae > Centruroides > Centruroides sculpturatus. The sequence goes on from NW_019384806.1 coordinate 308,649, forward strand.
AATGCATATCACCCATTTTTAAGAGATAATGGATTTATGTAACAACCATTTATATTCAGATCATCATTTTGCTTCGTGAAGCGTGGGGAAAAAGTAACTTGTATGAACTGTTTCCTTAGTCCTTGTTGGACGACTGCCCTCATATTTCGGATAGATCCGCTTGAATCATGCAATTGCCGAAACAAAATTAGAATATGTAAAAATTCAAAATTTATGAATATATACGTTCGAATAATGGAATTTTGTTTATGGCAACGAACAATTTTTCTAATTTGGGAAACAATGCCGGGTTTAAACGAATATTCCATTTGCATCGGAGAATTTGATACACTGAAAACTCACTCCATATTGTTCAAATTGTTATATTCTTCTCTATCTATCAGTTATTGTATTGTTTTCAGATGCATAAGAAGAACCAAAGTGGTATTGATACAGGTATTAAAGAACGAGAATTTTCGTAGCAAAATGAAGAATAATTACAACTTATTGTGAAAAATTGTTTTTCTTGTGTCTATAATTATAATAGTAATTATTATCTTATTTCTAATTCTTGTGATTTTCGTTCTTTATCCTCATATAGAAAACAAGAAAAAATTTTGCATTGAAGCTCTATTCTGTAGTATCCAAATTTTCATACCTATAAGTTATGTTATAGGCGGACTTGCTTTTACTTTATTAATAGTGGCTTTGATATGCATTATCGCTTATCAAGAGTTCGAACAATTGTCTCGGGAATTATTTTTAATTAAAAGAATCGGTTCAGAGTTACAGAAAAAGCTAAACGAATTAATGCTGCATCACGAAGAGCTTTGGCTTTTTATGCAACAATTCAACAGCAAGTACAATTTAGTATTTGTAATTATCTATTTTGTTGTCCTTTGGGGTACAAGTTTTTACTGCTATGCATTTTTAATTTTGGAATTTTTATATTCCGTTAAATATTTAATATTTTTACTCATGGTAACATTTACTTGTATTTGCATAATAGCTGGATGTCTGCTGTGCTCGCTCGCATTTACGGTACTTATATTCTACATACATTATTGACGTATTTTTTTTTATTTATTTTATTTCTATACTGTTTTATTTCTCTGCTGCAGATAGAAAATACGTTTCAAGACGTCAGACAATTCGCAGGATGTGATATTGGACTGAAAATAAAGCTGAAGGTGTGTGTTTTTCTATAATCATTTAATAAATAATTATTTTATATTTTCTATTCGTACTTTCAGATTTTAAATTTTATGAAAAGATTTGGAAAAGTCTTTCTGTCTTTTTTAGTGGTAGATAAGAGAATTGTTTTTAAGGTTGCTTTTTCCTTTAGTATTATTTTCTAGAACTTTCTCTAAACAGATTTGATAATGATTTTGCTTTATATTTCAGATGGCAAGAACACTACATTCCATTTTCTCCGGTTTCTTAAAACTAAAAACCGTTTCAAATAAGAAAGAAAACTGTGAACAGATTTATAAATTCAATCACACGAAGTCAACTTAAACCTTTGCTACTGATCGATTTCCTATTAAAATATAGTTGTTTCTCGTGCAATACGGCACTTCTAGAAGACGGTTTCGTTCTAACATAATTTAGGAATGTTGAAATTCGATACTTTTTTTTATTTAAGTAAGAATGTGTGTTAGCTTGAATTTTTCTGCGGTTTTAAAGCCGTTAAGATATTCTATGTGTTTTATTTTTATAGTTAAATTAGCTGTTACCCGCGACTTCGTACGCGCAGGTTTTGAAAGCAAACTCCATTTATATTTAATATTTCAACAACCATAGTAATTCTTATATAACATTTACCGCTGAGAATGATGAGAATTTCCGAGAATCAAACGAACTGTTTTCAATTTGATCAATTTTCTGCAACGTTTACAATCGTTCTATAATCGAACCAATATCCAATAACAAATTCGAATTTAAAACGGTTCGAACATTTGGTTAAAAAATCGAAATATATGAAAATATTTATAACAATGTCTGAAATATTATCAATTTAAGGGAAAGTATGGAATCAATTTCAAAAGTCGTTCTTCAGGTTAAGCCTTAACGCTTTCCCGCTTGGGAATTTCGAAAAATCCCTTCTTATTGTGAGCTTTGCATGACGTACCCTAACTGTGTACCAAATTTCACCTGTTTAGGTTCAACGGTTTGCTCTAGGTGAATCAGTGACTCAGTCAGTCAGTCAGGACAAGTAATTTTATATATTTAGAGATTCGTATTTAGTAATTTTATATATATATATATATATATATAAAATTACTAAATACGAATCTCTAAATATATAAAATTACTTGTCCTGACTGACTGACTGAGTCACTGATTCACCTAGAGCAAACCGTTGAACCTAAGCAGGTGAAATTTGGNGGTATTATTAAACTATGTAAGTTTACAGTCCTAGATAGAAGTAATGGTCATTGAGCGGGCGAAAGAACTAAAGCATTTACTCATAGATGCAGGAAAAAAATAAAATTATGCAAATTAGAGATCTTTCTGGTGCAATCTCTTAGAAAATCGATTTACAACCGTGTAGACAAGAGAAAAAGAACATGGAAATTTTTTATATATAATATTTCAAATGTAAATATACAGCATTTAATTATATAACTTAGATTTATAAAATTTTCAGTAAAGTCTCCTGTATATGTTCGCCTAGCTTAATATAATTCCTATATCTTTGTTGTTCCTACAATCTTCTATTGTAATTAGTCTAATTTTGAATTTTATTTCCAATTCAATTGTTTACCATTTCGTAATTATTTGTTATAAAACTAAGTTTGTTTGTTTTATTGGTACCAAAACGCAAAAAATTAAAAGCGAAAATGTAGAACTGGCTCTGAATTGAGTTTTGAATGACTCGCTTCTACAAGCAGCTGCTAAACAATTTGAGCATGTTCGTTCGATGATTCGATTTCGGCTACAAAACCATTTATACATGAAAACTGGGCTTGCGCCGTCACCGACTGTTTATGTAGAGGAACTACAATTAGTAAAGAAAATTTAGTTTGACTAAAGAAAAAATTTAGGCAAACTACGGCATTCTAGAAGCCTCTAATAATTTAATAATCACAATCTTTACAACAATTTTTTTTTAAATTAATCTTTTATGGAATAATTGGAATAAGTCCTTCCATAAAAACATGCGAATCGGCAAATCTGGTCTGATTAAATAACGCAAGAACAACCTACTTATGGTGTTCATAAGTCAGATTGTGACCAATTAATTTGGGAATGCAAGCAGTCTTTGAAAAAAATGGCTTTGCTGTTGAACTCTAGCTTATTTTCATGTTCTGCTTTTATACAAAAAATTTTCATTTTTGACTCATTTTTGAAACTCAAACTTTTCAAAACTTATCGCAAATGATCTTCAGCACAATCAAATTTAATCATTTTCCACTCTGTGGAAGACAATCAATAATTTTAGTGTCAACAAAAAATGAGGTAGAACTAATGACTTTTGAACTAAAGTATTTTATACTGAAAACGTAAAAAAATTGCAATTAGCTACCAGCCTTTAATATAGTTAATAGTCACCACCTATGTTACATAAGTAAAGATTAACTACAGTTTCGAATGTATTGATGTGTCCAGTATTTGTAGCTTTAATTACACGACTGGGAGAACAATAAAAAGTTTTCTTAAAGCATTATATAACGGTAGCACTTTTAACAAGTAATTGTTATCTACTATTAATTATAATTAAACATGGCTTAAGACGCTTTAAATGTTTTACCGTAGTTGTAGTTTCCATTAAATATTATTCAAATTTTTACAATAAATACAAACAGAATATGTAAAGGTCGATGATTGGGGTTCTCAGTAATTCAAAAACGAATTATTAGAGACACTGATGCGTTTAGTTACAAAATGTTCTTTGAAAGAGCGCAATTCAGTTTTACTGCTAGTTTTACTAATATATTTTAAGTTTGGTATATAATACGGAATAAAAGAGAACATGTAACTATAATGCAAGTATAACGGATAAGAAACATTCAGTTTTCTGAGGAATATTTTGACTCAAATTTGAATTAAGGAAAGAAATAAAATACTCAAGTTTACAAATAGATCTACATAACATATAAGCAAATTGTTCTGTGATGGCAAATTTTTGGATGAGTCTGAACGTCGAAAACCCAATTAGTTTGCGCCAGTGTTTCTGAAAGTTAAAAATATCAAAGTTTTACAGTCGACCCCCCTATAATTACGGTCCCTATAATTACAATTCCTATAAAACTACGAAAAAATTGTGACCGGTATCCATAAAAAACAGTAAAAATTCCCTATAATTACCTATAATGTCATCGGGCAGCCGAACTACTTTCCCGCCGTCTGTAGCGCCAACTACGGAGAGATTTCTATCGTCTGGACAGTATTATATAAATTGTATATACAGTAGATCCCCCTATAAAACCGTTTCCTATAGTTATGATTCCTATAAAAATTGTGGCAGTACAGTAGATCCCCCTATAAAACCGTTTCCTATAGTTATGATTCCTATAAAAATTGTGGCATTATCCGTAAACAACGGTAAAAATAACTCCTATGATACGTAAAACGTCATCGGGCAGCCGAACTACTTACCCGCCGTCCGTAGCGCCACGCTACGGAGAGATTTCTATCGTCTGGACAGTATTATATAAATTATATATAAATTAGGTACTGTACATATAATTATATATTAATTATATATAAATTAGGTACTGTATATATAATTATATATTAACTTAATTTATTGTAACTTTATTATAATTAAATATATATTTTTCGCCGTCTAGCGTCACGCTACGGCGAGTTAGGCGACCTATCGTCTGTTTAGTACTGTAATTTTATACATTTCTTGTGAAAGAAACATTTCTTATTTAACGGCCATAAAAATTATTTATATTAATGATGTCTCCAAAGGTCAACGAAGTTTTCGCAGAAAAATAATATCAGAAATCG
>NW_019384806.1:314411-320878 GCF_000671375.1 Centruroides sculpturatus
CACTTGGGTCTATAATCCTTTGATTCACAACTCCAGCTTTATTTAGTATTTCTTCCAACGTTGCAAGATTTGGCTACATTGGGCCAAATGTGGCTACTTTTTTTTGCTTGACGTAAAAAATATCATTTGGCGCTTTGGCTACTTTTTCGGCTACATATTATTTATAATTATATTAATTGAATAAAAATGCACTTTAAAATGGTGTTTCGTCGCTTTTTATTAATTAGAGACCGAAATAAAACAAATATTTGTGTTTTTCAAATAAACTTTCTTTAGTCTCTTTTATAATAAATAAATTTATCAATTTCTAAGTAAAAATTGAAAGTGTCTGTAGAAATAATTTTTTAAAATATCCTTTTTTCTTAATAAAGTTTTAATACTTATTATCATAATCTAGACATGTTAATTTTTAAATATACTTATATATTGGGCCACAAGTATATATTATATATACTTGTGGCCCAAAACTCCTTGACTTCTTCCAATGCGGCCCAGAGAAACAAAAAGGTTGGACACCCCTGCTATAAACTATATTATATACAAATGTACGAACAAATAAAAATCCAGCGAAGCGGGTCCTTGCAGCTAGTTATTAATAAATGTTGTCAATGTAATGCTCATTTTATAATAACTAATAGATGTGTAGATATATTTTTAATTTATAAATAGCTTTCAAAAAATTCCATAAATAAAATTTCAAATTAAATTATTATTATATAGTTTATTGTAATTTATATAATTATATATAAATTACAATAAACTATATATATATGCACGTAAACAAGGTATTCATAGAACTAGTACATTTTGAAGGAAAATAGTACATTTTTTGATGGTGCTTCAGTACGTTTTGAAATTTCATTGCGGCAACACTGGTTATGAACTGGGCCGTCACAACCTATTCAATATGGATCAAATATTAATTAATGTACTTTGAAGACTTCCTAAAAGCATCTTTACATTTCCAGGTTATACTGTGAAAAGTATTGTTTTTCCGTTTCTGATATTAAAGTCAAATTACTACATCTAATGACTGGAATATTTTTCTTTTTAAGCAGAATTTTCGTAAAATTAATAATTTATTATGTTTTAAACTTTTCTTTTATAATTCCGGGTAACGCGAAGTAAGCTAGTAAATTTATAAATTTGAATTTTTAGGATGTAATTGCGGGTACACTTGACCAAGCTCCTAAAGTTATTGTGGAAAGTGTAATCTTATGAATATGAATATGAGCGGATCGCAGAAATAACTATTTCGGGCACTCAGACAGTCGAAGAACTACAGAAAATTTTGGTTGCCGATTTTCATAAGAATATGTCGGGTTCTATTCTTTTCCACCAGTAGCATCTAAGATGAGTCTGCCTGAATGGCACTTGATGATTTTTAAGATGGACATAAAAAGAAAATTTCCTTTACAGAATATCTTACAATTGAATTTATTACGGCTAGAATTTTGTTCTTATTGCTAATTTATGCATTATTGTTGCAGGATATTTTTGAAGAAGATAAAGGAAAAAAGGAAAGTAACGAGGTAAGAATTGAGGTAAAATTATTCTTATACATATTAGTATAGAAATTACTACAGAAAATTAAACGACTTTAAATTCATGCATTTTTTAATACGAGCTTTAAACAATAAAAATTAATGCAAAAACTGTTGATAATGAAATTACTGTCTTCTATACCAGTGATGACGAAACTTTTGAGCTCGGCGTGTCAAAATTTTGAAAAATCCAACTTAAGTCTGGTGCCGTGTCACCTAAAAATATTCATAATTTTTTGATATTTGCAACTATAGTAAAAAAAATTATGTGTTTGATATTTATTTTATATATTGAAATGCAATTTAACAACAAAAAAATTANCTGCCTGAATGGCACTTGATGATTTTTAAGATGGACATAAAAAGAAAATTTCCTTTACAGAATATCTTACAATTGAATTTATTACGGCTAGAATTTTGTTCTTATTGCTAATTTATGCATTATTGTTGCAGGATATTTTTGAAGAAGATAAAGGAAAAAAGGAAAGTAACGAGGTAAGAATTGAGGTAAAATTATTCTTATACATATTAGTATAGAAATTACTACAGAAAATTAAACGACTTTAAATTCATGCATTTTTTAATACGAGCTTTAAACAATAAAAATTAATGCAAAAACTGTTGATAATGAAATTACTGTCTTCTATACCAGTGATGACGAAACTTTTGAGCTCGGCGTGTCAAAATTTTGAAAAATCCAACTTAAGTCTGGTGCCGTGTCACCTAAAAATATTCATAATTTTTTGATATTTGCAACTATAGTAAAAAAAATTATGTGTTTGATATTTATTTTATATATTGAAATGCAATTTAACAACAAAAAAAATTAACTAAATAATATGTACGTATAAAATAAACGAAAACAAAAATCAACACACATTTAGGAAAAAATAATAATGATATATAAATGGTACAGAAACTAGAAATTGTAGAAAAGATTAGTGACTTTTTTGGTACTGAAGTTTGTCTGCTAATTTTTCGATTGCAGGTTTATACTTGGTGTACTTCAATGCTAAGCAAGCACTAGTAATATCATCTGTTATCCCGTTTCTTTGTTTGTTTTAATATTATTTAATGCTGAGAACAAAGTCTCACAAAAATATGTTGATAAAAAATAGTTAGCAAACCCATCGCCAGATTTTTTATATCGCTGAAAGTGTCAGATATTCTGTTCCATGCACTCATAATTTCTTGTTCGTAGTTGCACTCTTCTTCATTATTCGAACGATTACGTTCCAGATTTTCAAGTTTCGATTTTAAGTCGAGAAACACATGAGACCAAATGCTATCTTGAAAATCTGCATGTTGCATCTCTAAATTTCCAATTTGCATTCATTGGAAATCTTTTAATTCCAAAGAACTGTAAACAACTACATCCGGATACATAATTATATTAATGGTCTGTTCTAGACTCTTCAATTAACGAGTTTACTATATTCTGGTACATAAGTATGGACACCATTAAACTCGTTTTATTGGCCTTTTCAAAATACTTTTTTATTCGAGGAAAATAATTATTAGTTTTACTTTTAATATCTCGCGTTTTAAGTTTACTTTCATAACATTTGATGTATCCAAACATAACATCAATACTTTTGCCAAAACCTTGTAATTTTAAGTTCAGTTTATTCATATGAACGAAGACATCTGTAAAAAAAACATTAAATTGCTGACCCACTTATCAATCATTGATCTGAGGAAAGTTTGAATCCAACCATTATAAAATTTTAACTGATTCTGACTAAGATATATTAGCTCATATTTATTTAAATAATAATCAAGAAAAAAGTTTTAGGTTTATTGTTGAAAAGGAGAAAATAATACGACAAATATTTGAATTATTCAAATTTTTGTCTCAGTCGATGCGTGGCACCAAAAATGAGCTCGCGTGTCACGACACCTGACACGAGTGTCATAGGTTCGCCATCACGGTTCTATAACAATATACAAAATGTTAAAGAAGTTAATTAACTAAGAAAAATTAACGTGTAGGGTCCCGTTTTTGACTATATATAATGGATATGAAAAAAGAAATCCACTCATTCGCTTCTCTGAAAAAGAGTGTTAAAAGTAAAGCAGCACTTTACGTCCCCCAGAAAACCATAAATATATATGATTTAAACAACAAAACAATTGAAAACATTTTACGAATTGGTTAATGTATATTAAATTTATATTGCGTGCTTTATACGAAATATTAAATTTTGGGCTTTTCTTAACCGAGACACCAACGTAATCATGCTCTGTGCAATTGAATATATTTTGAGAAAGTGATTTACAGCTGTTTTAATATTTATATTAATATATTACTTAAGAATTTGATATTAAATAATACAAAATTAAGTTGTTCGTTTTTTAGAAAATTGAGTTGAAGATAATTGAGTAACCTCAGGTAATTAACATTAAGAATGCATGATTTATAAATTGAAAATTTATTATCTCAATCTAAATTTTACATAAAAATATATAAGAGAATTTTTTATTACTACAGTTTATATTTTGTTTAATCAAATGCAATACAGTAAGAAGTAATCATATTTCGAATTTAGCTTTACATTAAATTCTCGTTCAGATTTCGCTATTTTTCAGAGAAACTTTTGACTTCAAAAATATAAATCAACAAAAAAATAAATATTATTCACAAGGTTTCTGTCACCGATTAGGAATCTGTCTTCAAATTTCCTGGCATCTGTCCCTTCGTCGCTCACAAAGTAACTCAGTTGAGTTGAAAACTCGATATCGGGTTGGACATTTTCAGCGTGGAAAAAGAAAGCAAAGAAACGAATTGACCAATATTTTTCTAGATACAACTTCGTTTGCAGATCTGCTACTCCCTCTGAATTGCAAACGGTGTCAAACGAAAACTGTTCGTTGTCCAAATTGTTAATATACGCGTGTACGTACATTGGAAAACTTTCGCCAAGCGTCACCGGAAATCGAAGAGCCGTAACGAAACAATCTTCCCTCACAACTACTTCGCTGCTAAAATATATGTAACCTTCCATCTTTCTGTTTGCGACCATTAATGGAACTCCACGATTTATGTAGGAGAACAAGTTAAAATAATTTATTCTGCTTCTTGTTTTTGTTTCTCGACTGAAGTAACTGGGATAAAAGGTATAATTACCATTCTTAAAAGCATGCCAGATATGAATCTTTTCTAACTCGTGTAACAAGTTCATTGTAAAAACAGAGGATTGCAATTGGTGTTCATTCATGGCAAGAAATCTGACTTTTCCAATAAATGGGTTCATAACACTTCTTATTGCATTCCTTTCCGATTCTTTACTTATCGAAAGAAATCTGTATTCACCCATTATTCTTTTAACTTCTTCTATGCTCCAATGATACACGGCTCGGAGTAAACGCAATTCATTGACAGATTCATATATCGCACGAGATAGCAGTCTATCAATTGTTGCGATTTTACAACACTTAAAGTCGACTGTTGTAAATAGTCTTCTTCCGTGTTCGTCGAAAGCTTGCCAGCAATAATAAATTAGGACCAGATCACCGATTTCTCGTGCAAAATCGTGGATTGAACACACGGTTTGCCGTGTTATTTTCCGAATGATAAATGACCTGCATTTCTGTCTTAAGTTCTCTAACTCGTATCTTAAACTCAGATGATACAGATCGAACGCGTGTGAAATAGATGTCAATTTGGGATCGTCCGTGTATACATAACTGTTTAAAAAATATAAATTATAATTTATTAGAAAGTATTACAATTAGATTAAAGGTAAGCATCGTGAAAAACTTACGTAACGAATTGTCTGATGATTTCGATTGAATAAGGCATAAACAGTACTTTCGAATTTTCAAAATATGTAATGAGAAGTTCCAATTGCCTGTTCAGGATTTTATTTAACTGAGCTTCTGATATAATAATTCCTTCGTTTTTTTCGTTTTGGATTCGTATCTCACCCGAATAAACCCTAAACAACAAAAAAATATTATTATCAATACTTTCAAATAAAGATGTCTGTTGTACCGTACTGTAGTTGTAGTATTTCTGACAATGGTGTATGAACAATAAATGCATGACTAATATTTTAAAGAAAAATATTAAAGTTTTTGTATTAGCTTATCATCTTCATTATTGGGAAACCTGAAAATCCAAGTTTTATTTTCTAGGAGCTATCGTACCAAAAAACGCTGCATTTTTCTTTAAAAAAAAAGAGACATCTTTATTCTATAAATAGGGAAGTATTTCGGGTTATGTCCTTCAGTAGACTAAAGAGGGGATTAGTATGATATACATTCTTTTTAATAGAATAAAGATATCCTTGAATATTTTAAAGAAGACACTTTGTATGATAGATCAGAGATATTATTTTATTATTAATAGATGTTAATACTAATATTAAAGTGACATTTTCTTAATGTAAATATTTTTGTGTATGTGTATGGTTTCTGACCGAGTACCAACGGCTTTTTTGTTAATTTGTCGATACTTCTTCTATCACTCCCGGACTAGAATTTTTAATAAAAATAAAAAGAAACAAAAACTTGTCTGTACAGTTTTTGTTACATGTAAATAATCCAAGATTCGTGTGGAATTGTTTTGTAATTCTTCACGAACAATAATTGATTTTTCAATAACCTGTCATATTCTGAAAATCTATGTGTACTAGCAGGTGGGCCCGGCGTTGCTCGGGCAAAAGTAACGATAACTAAGATAAAGATTATTACGTTACAGTCAACCTTACCCGTTTTCACAAAATGCAAGAATTGGGTTCCCTTGTTTCCAGACTAATTAGAGAATTTTTAGATGAGTCTAAAAATATGTTCGATTTCCCGCAAAAACGAAAAAATCTGCATCTGCGTCTTGCACGTCGCTTTCTCTTAACAATTCCATTGTTACGTAGCATTTCCATTGTTGACACTTCCATTGTTACTTAAAACTTTTATTGTTACTTA
>NW_019384806.1:323661-416364 GCF_000671375.1 Centruroides sculpturatus
GCGCTACACTTTTCCTCTGTTATATATAACAGCCGGAAAAGTAAAAATTATCGAATACATATTTATATATTACTTAGAGAAGTCTTTTAGCTTTGGAATAAAAGTTTCTACGCTCTATCTTTATTACAACTTTATTTATTGAATATTTTATTCTGAGGTCACGTGATGACATCAGAATTTCCGGGTCTTTTTCGGTAACAAGTCTGCCCCTAGTCGGAGTCGGATGGTAAGGAAAAGTCGGAGTCGGAGTCGGTAGATTTTTACGCGATTCCACAGCCCTGATTGTAACACAAGAGACCAGGTATCACATCATTATTGTTTTTGCAAATTTGTATAGCCTATATCTTTATTTTATATTTTTTGGGTCGCGAAAAAAATCACAATCATAAATGGGGTCGTGAATAAAAAAAGTTTAAGAAGCCCTGGTATAGAATGTACATTGATATACCAAATGTCTTTTCTTCTTATTATTGATATTACATATATTACGATTATATTCAATTATTTCATCTATTTTATCACATTGTTAATGTGAAATCTATAAAAATATAATTTTTAAAATTTATATTGTAATTGAATTGAAATGAAAGTTATGTTTTTAAAATAAAAAAAAAAATCTAGTTACTAAAATGAAATGAAAGTAAAAAATTATAAAGTTTATGTATTTAACTGAAATTGTACAGTAGCAATAATAATAATAATGAAAAAGTGTCTTTCTTCAAATTAAATTTATAGTGTGTGATCAAACCAACTTATTAATTAAATATTTTGTTATTTAAAGTACAGTTGAAGAATATTAATAGACATCATTTTATTCTAAAATTATTAATGGACCTCCTGTTATTCAAGATACCTTCTAAAAATATTAATTAGCATACGTGTTATGTGTTATTTTTGTGTTCAGCAATAGTATAAATACTGGATATAAGAGACTGTTTCGATACCTTGCTGAGAACTTCTTTTGCAAAAACTTCTTATACAAGATTATCATCTTCAGAAAATAAATATTTTTATTTAAAAGTTTGCCTTTGACAAAAAGTTTGGCTTAGAGCTAACTCTAGATAAGAGTAAATCTTTCGAAAAATCCACAAGTTTAACGTCAATTTATGAACGTGGTGAAATTTTAAACTATATTGATGAGTTTATAAAATATAAAACTTTGATGAACTATGTTATTCCACGAACAATTTTTGAAAGGTTTTTATAAATTTTATCTGATGCAAGTGTTTCGACGCGACCTCGGGACAGTGACAGTAGAGGCTCTTTCTCCTTTTTCTCCGAGTTCGGAGGAAAGATCCCGACATTTTCGGGCCAAACGAAAAAAGAGTCCGATTGTTTCGACACATTGGAAAAAATCGCTAGTTTGGCGGGATGGACGCCTCGCCAGTGTCTGAGCATTGCCAAGTACAAGCTCACGGGCGTGGCCCGAGACTTCGCCTGGCGCGACCTGCAGATGAATTGGGTGACGGACTTCGATACCTTTCAAAAGCTAATGATTCAACGATTTCATCGGGAGCCGTACTCTATTAAGGTACAAAAATTCCATGCGTATACCCAGATGAGAGATGAAAAGGTGCAGGAGTTCGCGGTCCGTTTGTAGACTCTTGCCAGCGCAACGGTCATAGAACACACGGGCGCAAACGAACAGGAGAACGCTGTTATCAAACGCTATCAACAGCGAGAACTAAAGACTAAAGAGAGAAAGACATGGCCGAGCAGTGAGCATAGCCTGTGAAAGGGGAGGAAAGAGAGAGGAAGGAGTGGTGAGTGAAGGTGGAGAGGTGGGGGAAGGAGAGGTGGTGAAGGATGAAGTGGGATCCATGAGCGCCTACACGGGTCCGTTGATTTAACAGCGAGAACTGGAAGAACAATTGCGTGTCAAATTCTTGTGTGGTCAAACTCATAGACTAAAAAGACAGGTTACGACGCACGATCCGGCGACCTTCGCCTAAGCGCTTAAAAAAATAGCGATCCGCGAGGAGACAATAGATCATCTGGCAGGAAAAACGCGGAGTTTAGTCGCCAATGTAGGCGATACCGTAGTTAATCGTGATGCTCAGAGGAGGCCAATTCGCGAAGAGAATCGGCTCTCGACACAAAAATCGCGCAACTTTCGAAACAATTAGCAACATTAGAGAAAAGATTAGATCAACAGCCAGCGCCACAGCAAACAAACGGTTTCCTAATCTTAGTTGTCAGAATAATGTTTAGCCTTTATATCACTGATAAAAAAAAATATATTAAACATCTCGATAAAATCATTTTTAGATATATTTGGCAGAGTGATTTTGAGCCTCATAAAAAATTATAATGAAAAATAATCTAAATCAGGGAGGATGAAGAGTGTGGGACCTTAAAAGTCTGTAATACTCTCTCCAACTGGCTAATATGGTTAATGCTATAAAAATCAGAACCATCCTCTTGCTCTTATCGCCCATTACATATTAGGTCCTATTGTTAAACGTATTACTAAGAATCATGATAATTTCCCCTTACTTCTCAACAACTCCAGTAAATAAGTAAATGGAGAGAAATTGTTACTACCATAATTAATAATGACCAAATTGGTAATAAATTAAGTCCAAGTACCGTTTAGATAAACATTCGTAAGAAGTGTATACACAAAAATCACATGGATACTACGATTAACTGAAATGAGACCTGAATTAATATCGACAGGCTCCTGCTGAGTTGAGAGAACTCACGTGGAGAATTCTGAACAACATTGTGATGACTAAGGAGTATCTTCACACTTACCAGCGTCCACGATCTTTCCGTTGTCATCAGTGTGATCACAATGAGAGTATCTTTCACATCTTTATTGAGTGCCACATCGCTAAGCAAACTTGGCTTCGGTAGACAAAATTTATAATACCTGTATCTTCTGGTAAAATGTTAATTTCCACTCTAATTTTCCTGTTTAAAGCTAAAATAATTAATTAATTAATTGGGTCACTGCTTTGACCAAGAATGTCAGCTGAAAAGCGAGGTGCGCCTTTATTTTGAAAATAAGAAAGGGAACGCTACTTTTGTAATTCGTGATTCGTCTAACTTCAGACTAAAAGCTGACCATGAGAATTTTTCTGATAGAAAACATAACGCGCAATACTTTGACACTGAAAATAATTTATGGAAAAATGTTAATGAGAAATTTGTATTTAATGATCAGTGCCAATAAAACTTCTGCTTCGACTGTAACTGTAATTATCTATGTCTTTGTGTGTAAAGAATACAAACTTTTATTGTAACTGTTATACTCATAAAATTATTTTTCTTTAATATGTAGCAACTCTATTTATCTATGTTTGTATCAACTCTATTTTATAATATCTCGTAACTGTAAAGCTTTTATATAAATTCTCTGTAATAATAATTGCCAATGTTTGTGAAAAGTAAAAGCCGAAATATTAATGATGTAAATGGTTTATTTGTAATTCACATAAAACTATCTATACTCAGTATAAAGATATGATTTAACTTTTCTTTGATGTTTGCTTTGTTATGTATACAATTCTCTCATAATACGCACCTTATATATAATTGTATATATCTTGCTACTGTAAATATCCTTGGGAATTATAACCATTTCATAATTTTATTGTTTTCTAATTTAATGAATGTATATGTCATCCAGTGATACAGTGTACAAGGTGATTCATAAAAGTTTCCTGCTGCTCAGCATGTTGAAGTTTTGTAATAGTTTATAGTTCTAACAAGTAAGTAAACTTTAAATCAACTAGTACGTTATTCTGACATTTAGGTAAATGTTGAATATAAATTTATTTCCTATACAATACCTCGAAAAGTAAAAATAAATAAAATATATCTGTGATATATTTTATTCCTCTTCTCCTCGGATGCCATATCTCCTCGGTTATTACACAAAGAAAATGCACCGTTTCTAGCACTGTTGTTTTATATTTCAATGTAATAGACAATGTAAAAAGTAAAACCTGAACAAAATAGTAATTTAATTTCTAACTAGAAAATTTGAATTGGTAATTTTTCATTATTATGTGAAGCAAAATCATTTGAGTTTCTCTAATTGTAAACATTTTCGTCCACGTTAACATATCAATATATTTTTATATTTCTGTTATTTGAAACTTTTCAGAGCAGATTAGTGACTTAAATTAAAACTACTGTGTACGGAGATTCAACTTAACCCTTCAACTATTATACTATGATATTTCGTCTCTTTTTAGACATCATCACTCTCTCTGTAAAGTCGATTTTTCCATTGTTGGTTTTTGTCTGCGTAAAACGTTAAAATCTCCCCTGTGGAGACTGGGAAAAGTATAAAGTCACGCGTTTAAGGTATTATCCGTTTCAGATTTTTTCAATTATCACACATGTCTCGGCCGTTTTTATAAAAATAAAGAGATAAATAAACATACAAACACAAAATCAAACATCTACAACATATCTTCAATATACAATTAAGCTATTTATATTTCAGAACAATATATTTTTATCGTGATAATTATAGAATTTTATTTAATTTTTATAATAAATTACATTATAAATATAAAACTAAATTTATAAGGGTAAATAGTAGCCGAGAATAATTGATCTTAGAATACAAATTAATCATGTAAAATTTCTTAAAATATTATTTTCAAATATTATATCGGTTCTTTATATAAATTTAACTTTTTCAGTTAAATCTCGTACAAGACATATAACATTATACGTACTTATTGATGTATTTATAGAAAGAGCTCAACTACTCGAAATGAATTCAGCAGTAAACAACAATGATAGAATAACCATATAATGTTTTCTTTCATATTCCATCCCCACAAAAAGTGTGTTCAAGAAGTAGTAACACATGTACAGATACATTGTGTAACTCTACAGATATATGTACAGATGCATGTAAAATTTTATAATAAGAAATTATAAATATTACATGGAGAAAAAAAGATAAAAAAGAGAATATACAATACCAGTAAAAACTTAATATGTACAATCTGAAAGATGAAAATTCTCACAAATTCCAGCAGATCGTTAGGCCCCGAGCTGGAATGAAAAACACTGTTTTAAAAATAATTTCGAACATAAACGAATCTTGTTCTTTGCGATTAATTAAAATTAAAAAAACTGAATTACACAGAATAAAGGAAATCATTTTAACGTCAAATTCTGAATATTTTGAGCTAAAATATTCTTAAAATTACAAAAAAAAAAAAATTATTTAAAAATTAAATACGATATTTCGATAAATTTTTATCAAAGCTAAAATTCAAAGAAAACATGGAACAAATGTATTCTTTGTTGACAGTCAGTTCCTGAGCTCTTTACCTCCCATGACTAAAGAGCTGACTAACTCAAAAAGACTCATCGTGACACCCAGTCAGATGATCTTAACTCAACATACATTGGATGAGAAAAAGAGTATAAAAGGGGGATACGCGCCAAAATCCAAGCACATCATAAGGTATCCTGTAGTTTTTCATTTTGTGCCATACTTCCGAGGATTGGAACTTCCTCTCACCAAATAGAATTAGGAAAAGTCAAGTTATATCAAAGGTAATATAATATCGTTTATAAACTTTCTCTCTTCGTTCTCCACGCTGGATGGAATATTTAGTTATTTTATTTGTAATCAGTTTTCCTTTATGTTGTTAAAATTTGTGTTGTATTATTTTTTTTTAACTATCTTTATTTAGAAGTTTTATCTTTTTAGTTGGACATCAGATAAAGTTGGATTTGTCGGCAATTGTCGGCAACTGCGACATTTTTTGTCAGGTATATTTAAGACTGTATAAAATTTTATTATATACTCCCAATTTTTTACTTTTGTTCAAACGGCTGTAAATATCGGAAGAATTAGTGCTTTCGGTCTCTAAAAATGAAGTGTAGGCCTACATATCTTTTCTGGACAAAGAAATCGATCTAAAAACGAAATGTATAAACCATTTGTTAAAATTCAGAACGGAACAATTGAAAACATTTTATCTTTGATTTGATTTGTTCGCTTGCCCCAGTGTTTTAAAATCTGCTTGAAGTAAAATGATATTACCTTTTTGATAGTGATAACCTGAACTTTTTTAACGTAGAAAAATAATTGAATCATTTAAGAGTGAAACCTTTGTTTGACGTATAAATAATTGAATTTCTATTAATTTGCTTTGAACTTTCTGAATAGTTGAGATTGTTCATTAAAAATTGTAAGTCGTAAATAGAACAACACAAATAGAGGTCATAATTACACCATTTCCATACTCAACGCAGTAAGTAAGTATATTTGAAATAAATATTTAAATCGGATAGTAATGTAGCGTATAAGTGAAATATATTAGGTATTAGTGTACAATCCTACCGTTCACGTCATCTTTATGACGACATTGCTAAAACGTTTTTCCTATGAGTCTGATTTTCGCTGTTCTGCTTTCTGCCACGACAAAACTTGAAACTTTTCAATTTCGTATTCCGTCGGCATCGACGACAAAAGTGACGTCATTTTGCTTTTCCGTCAACGGTTTTCGTCGTCCGTTGCCGAATGTGAGTACAAGGCTTAAGTGTAAACTTCAATCAACTTAAAATTTTTACCTTTCGTATGTATGTATTGCCCTATACATTTATTATATTCCACTAGAAAATCTACATAATTGGTTTTTTAAGAATTATATTGTTTTTGATAGTTAATTAAATATTGACAACAACACATTATAAATTCCAAAATTAATTGTTCTTTGTAGAAAAATTTTAAAATGAATAACGCAGATGCATTGACAGACACATCTTCTGAAGAAATCTCATCTCGTGTGTTGAAAACACCTGAAGTTGTACTAAACACGTTAAAATATTTAGACGATCAGGACTTAGAACAGTGTGGCCAAGTATGTAGTTTATGGAAAGACGTTACCAAAAGCATTTGGTATAACAAAATAGCAATCATTCGTAAGGTAATTATTTATTTAACTTTTATTCATCTATTTATTATTACATTTTCCACTCTATATACTGATAGCTTGCTTAATTTTAATTATGGCAATAAAATTAATTATTTGCCTAATTTACAAAAAGTATTAATGCAATTTTAAAAAAATTGTACAAGATATACGTTCCATATATTATATTATAATATTATGAGAGTATCAATCATTCCACATGTTTGCATGAGAATGTATAAAATAAGAGTTGAATAGTGCACACATACTTAATAATTCATTCAAACATGCATAGGCAATTTAGACTGAAATTTAAACTGTTTATTTGTACATAAATAGAGTGATTACTCGATATAGTAAATAACGTTGTTATTTTTTGCTAGTCATCATGCTTACAATTAATTCAAGTGGTAAATTTTCATC
Organism: Centruroides sculpturatus; assembly: GCF_000671375.1. Lineage (NCBI taxonomy): Eukaryota > Metazoa > Arthropoda > Arachnida > Scorpiones > Buthidae > Centruroides > Centruroides sculpturatus. The sequence goes on from NW_019384806.1 coordinate 330,981, forward strand.
CAAAGTAATTTGTAAATTACAAAATTCGCAATTTTCCATTCTGGGAAAAGTTATTCTTACTAACACACCACACATTGTTATATTACCTTGATAACTACAATGCTAACAATTACTGTAATTATTCCGTGCCAATTTCACACCAATAGAAATCACATATTAAAAATCACTTTATTTTAAAAAAAAAAATGTGCATAGGCCTTACCAGACTACAATAAAGATCCATAACTCATAAACAGACAAAATAAAAAGTAACAGCTCACATTTAATACTAACAAAGAAATACGTGTTAAAATTGCTGTATTTATTGTCATTGTTCTATTTTAACTATTTGACAATTAGAACAGTAAACATAGTTTTGATGTGATAAATATATGAATAGAGAAAAGTTTGTCTGATTAATTAGTCATTTTTCAACAGAAAATACCAATTACGATTGTGAACACGTTAGCGGACAATTCTGAAACACTGCGCTCTATCATCGGATATGGTGATAACTTTCAGTACTTATGGTTTCATTTGGAACCATTTAATCTTTTTGTGAAACCATGTTGTCCCAGACTATTAACTAGACCAACAGAAGATGAATTACTCCATTCACGTGTCTTCGTCCATGAAAGTAAGGACAGTAAATACTTGCATTTTTCACAACCATTTTTTTTATGATGACCCATATTCATGTTTAACCATTTATTCAATTATAGCAGGAAACGTTCAACTACCAACAGAAGACAGAATCGAAATAAATATTGCAATGTTTCCTTCAGTTCCAGGCTTCAATATTCGTCATTTTTCATTTACATTTGCAGAAGTACTTCAAATTCGTCGAGAAAAAATGTCATACGTTTCGGAGCTACTGGAAATACCAGAAGAGAAACTGAAGTGTGTCGTCGGATTTGCGGATCATGGGATCGATTTCCAGTTCGATGGGAATGGTGCATACATTGGTTACTCGCTTAATAATCTTATAGACAGAGGCATTGCTTTTTATGGTGAGAGAGTTCAGGCAGTTTGTATACGTATCGGCTACAATTATTTTAGTGTCAAAGAACAGTTAGAAAGACTAAAATATTTGAAACCGAAAATAGCGCAAGAAAAATGTTTCGCATACATTTTTTTATATTTTAGATGGAAGAAAGGCGTAAATGAAATACTGGAAGCGTTCAAAGCAGAATTTCCTTACGTTACCTTTGTTCTTCATCACTATATTCCTTCATTTGTACTGTGCAATCCACTCGAAATTTACAATTACGATTGTGTGGAAGTTTTACCACAGAGAGAATTGGCATGTGTAGTTTTTGTATGGTAGAAATGAAAATGTAGTGATAAAATATCATAATTTTCGTCTCTAAGCAAATGAAATCATGTTGCAACATTGTACATTTTTTTTGTATTGGACTGAATTATGTTTTAACATTTGTTCAATATGTAAGCATGAATTCGACAAAATAAATGGTTTTTCTCTTGTAAAACACTTGTTCTTCATTTGCCTCTTTTACTGCAGCCCACATACGCGGTTTTTCTTTGGCTCATTCTGACGCGGGATTAATTGTACTCCCCTTTCAGTCGGCAATTTTACACTGGCCTTAGAATTCAAATTTTTAGGTTCAATCTACACCAGATCTAACCTATCACTGGTGTCAGAAGCTCGGAATTATTTGTGCCACAACATTTCTGTAACCTGACGAAAAGTTTTTCTAGATAGTCGGTTGTACGATGGAGGCCGATGCAAGTGTTTCGACTCGACCTCGGGACAGCGACAGTAGCGGCTCTTTCTCCCCTTTTTTCCGAGTTCGGATGAATTATCCCGATATTTTCGGGCGAAACGGGACTAGTGTTCGATTTTTTCGACACATTCGAAAAAATCGCGAGTTTGGCGGGATGGACACTTTGCCAGTGTCTGAGCATTCCCAAGTGCAAGCTTACGGGAGTGGCCCGAGACTTCGCGTGGCGCAAACTGCAGATGAATTGCCTGACGGATTTCGATACCTTTTAAAAGCTAATGATTCAACGATTTGATCGGGTCCCGTACTCTATTAAGGTACAAAAATTCCATGCGTGTACCCAGATGAGAGATGAAAAGATGCAGGAGTTTGCGGTTTGTTTGTAGACTGTTGCCAGCGCAACGGCCATAGATCACACAGGCGCAAACGAACAGGAGAGTGTAGTTATCAAACGCTGTCAACAGCGAGAACTGAAAGAAAAATTGCGTGTCCAATTCTTGCGTGGTCAAACTCATAGACTAAAAAGACAGGTTACGACGCACAATCCGGCGACCTTCGTCGAAGCGCTTAACAAAATAGCGATCCGCGAGGAGATAATAGATCAACTGGCAGGAAAAACGCGGAGTTTAGTCGCTAATGTAGACGATTCCGTAGATAATCGTGACGCTTACTTAGTGGAGGCCAATTTGCGAAGAAAATCGGCTCACGACACAAAAATCGCGCAACTTTCGAAACAATTTGCGACATTAGAGAAAAGATTAGAACAACAGCCATCGCCACAGCATACAAACGGTTTCCGACAAGAACTTTCACGAAGTAATCGAACCCAAGAAGCTGAAAGGGCGACCGATGGGATGCAAAATCCGCGTTATCCCCCAAACCCGCAGCATCGTACACAACAGTTTTCCCTGCGATCATCGCCTGCCTTTCCGCAACGACAACCCCGTGCGTGCTACCCTTTTTACAATCAACACTCGGAACAAGGCCCAATTTTCCAGTGGAGAGGAAACGAAAAATGATATTTACAAACTTTTTTGCCGAATTCGAATCCGTGGGAGTGAAGTACCGCTCATTATTACTTAAATGGTAAGAAGGAAACGTTTTTCTTCCATACCAGGGAAGGTAGGGAGCGAAGCGCGACGCTTCTGAGTGGGTAATCCCCACACGTAATGTACGAACCCCTTTCAAACCAATCAGTCAGGACAAACACGCTTTTATCAGGCGCGATTTGGGCAATTCGATACCGAAAGTAGCAGACATATTGCGCCCTTGTCCTTTTATCCACCGCGTTACGGTCAATGTGGTACAGGTGGTGGCTTCGATGCCGAACGAACGCAACTCATCGGACCTATTTTAGATTTTTAGCATTATTCACACCAGAACGTAGCTCATCAGAAAACAAGCAACTGCGAGTTTTAGATAGACTCACTTCGGTACAATTTCGAGAACGAAATTGCTATGTAGAACAGCCACCTGAAGGTCCAGTCCGAACCCCATTAGCGGGAATAAACGAATCGAAAGGTAAAAATTTGTTTCCCTTAACGATGATTTGCGAAATCGAGGATAAAGAGGTACGTTGACAATAAACACAGGCGCAGCTGTTACCCTAATAACACGAAACCTTTTCCCTAACATTGAACAATTACCGCGAGTTGAAACGAGAACGGTAAAATTAGTTAGCATTACCGGTCACATTATAGAGACGTTTCAAAAGTTTAGGTTAAAATTGAGAATCGGGCGATTAGTCTTTTATTATAATTGTTATTTGGTAAAGTCCGAAATCACCGAGTCAAACGACGGAATTTTTGGTAAAGACATCATTGAATTGTATGAAATTTGTTTGACATTTTCACGATAAAATGGCTTCGTAAATGCATAAAAATGCAAAAATTGTTTTGTTGGCTTGCCTACTATTTTCAAATGAAATTAGTGTGCGGAATAAGAATGGCTTTGACGATTTAGCTGCAAAAGACACGAAAAATCGTCGTTTCTTTCGTATTTGAAGCAATTTGGAAATCGAAAAGGAATAGAATTTAACATTAGTAAACAATATAAAATAAATATTGAAAATTATAACGAGATAGTTACGGTTAATAGATATATTATATCTAAATAAATAGATGTTATATGTTTAATCAAAGCAAGTATTGCCATTTAGAGGGCATGTGGAATATATTGGATCTAATAACAGAGGTAATTATATTGAAATTGTTTATTTATTAAGTACGTCAGATAAATAATCTTGTGAGATCTGAATAGTCCCTGTGACGAATTAATAATTTAATTTCAAAGTTAAATTTTTGTCAAAGACAAAAAAATTATTTTTTTTTCTAAGAAAATTATGTTTTCTAAACGTGTGAAATTGATAAAAAGTTAATTCTTTCAACGGAAGTTGAAACATCCTTCTGTTTTACCCTTATCTATAAAAAAAATCTCAACACCCTAAGAATATTTAACCCCTCGATAAATCCACTTTTTCTCTGTTTACGTGAGAGAATAATAAAAGCTGATTGGAGAAAACCCATGAGAAATAGCAAGAGTTTTGCATGATTCGGGGAGTACGCCGAAGGATCTCATAAAAGCCAGACGTATTCCGTACTATCTCCTGAAGGCGAACGCCCATATAAAACTCTCGTGTTCCTTCTAAGTCAGTAATAGGAAAGAGATATATAAATATGTGGCGATCGAGTCATACTCAAAAAAAACTGACGTATAAATCATAAAGGACCGAAGAAGATAAAAGTCTCCCGAGGTAGTATGATTATAGTAGAAATTGTGAGCTCTTTCTCTCTCTAAACGTTCATTTTAGTTATTCCATTTTTGTGTAAATTTTGTTTATTTTGTCTCATTAAATTTTGTTGTTATTAGTTAAAGAGATGTCTCCTCTTGTCTGAATCAATCCTATTCCCTCTACGAAGAAAAATGCGTGTTAATCCACGTACCTAAAACTGATTAACTGTTGTCAAGGAATCATGACGTCGGATAGAGACTTTACCGTCTATATCCTATCTAATATTAGCAGCCCTCCTATAAAAAGTATAGAGACCGAATCTCGCGATTCTGAGTCAATTAAGTGGTACCCATTCTTCGAATTGTACCCCCGGCTAGTCTCACAATCTATTAAAAATACATTTAAAGAAAGAATTAACTGATTGCCCCTGGAAGTATTAGAAACACAGCTTCCCTATCATCAAATGTTAGGACACACCACTAGAGAATAAATAGGCCACTTAATGACTACAGCAGCGAAAAGTGTTAAAAATTATAAAGAAAATTCACGTTTTCATTTATTTGAACAAATGACTTTCCCATCTCTCGTTTGCACTTCTCTTCTATGCAGTTGTATACGGCCAAAAACATGCACTTCGCTCATACCTGTATATTGGACGAGACACTATCCTGTCTACTGTCGTAGTTCTAAAAGGTTTGAAGGCTTCTCCCTGGAATATCTCTGAGCAAGAAGTATCGAATATTTCCCAGCGACTATGTTGTAGATAAGTGTGATTCATTCTGCAGATAAAATTGTGGATTACGCACACATTTTTCTTATATAACCGAACTTTAATGAAGTTTTCGCATTTCCTGCTTAAAGTTGTAATCGAAGTATTTTCTGTTTAAGTCATACAACTAGAAACCGTCGTTCAAACACTTTAACTGAATATTATTTGTATGCAAATAGAAATAAAATATGAAGAAATAAAATAGAAATAAAATATGAAGAAATAACTATTTTATCTTTGTCAGAAGACATGAGTTCGATTGTCTCTAAATCCATAATGTAGGCAGCTGGAACTAAATATTGTAATACTTTTTTTTTACCGTCTTATCACTAACAAAAATATTTTATACAACTTCTTCGCGGATTTGGTCAGTGGAGACAGCCAAATAAAAAAAGGACAAGGCCCGGCATATTCGAGACAGACCACTCGTGAAATTTTTTGTAATTTCCCATTTATCCTGCTCACGTGGGAAAATGCGAGGTCCTAATTGTAAGAAATTCTAGAGAAACGAGAATATTTTTGAATTATACGAGGAGTAGGCTACCGATTCTCAAGGCAGACAGACGTATTCCAATTTAGTTTCTCCACACAGCCAACACCCTTAGCCAAGAATGCCTAGAAATCAAAAATAAAAAACTGTGTTATGAAGTGCCGCTAAACAATTTTAAGAGATAAGAAAGGAAGACCTTGCGAAGACCGAAAAATTGAAGACATTTTATGTCCATCTAAATAAACAAAAAACAGAACAACATAAAATTTGATTTTATCTTGTTCTGTTTCTTGTATGATTTTAGAAAACAAAGTGTAATCTCTCTCTCCGCGACATAGATATACAGTAGAACCTCGATTATCCGGACTAATTGGGGATGAAGGTAGTCCAGATAAGGGAAAATCCGGATAATCGAAACAAATACTTTAGTTTGTCTTTTAATGATAATATAACACGTTTTCTTTTCGATGACATATCGGTAATATTAAAAGTAAATACTGTATTTAAATCGCGATCAAATTTTCAAGAAACAAACGTTCGTATTAAACTTGGACTACTACTGACCAACGCTAACAGACTACGTATTGTTTAAAAGGCCCTCTGGTGCCGCAAGAAGACGGATTTTATAAAATAAAAAGCAGTTGAAACTGCATTTTTATGAATAAAAATTTGACAAACTATTTATCGTTTTATGACGAGTAAAATTTTTTCGTCGCGTTCGCGGCTTTTAAGTAATGCATAAACCTTCGAGGCGCGAGGCCCTTCGGACCGCGAGGCATAGGCGGTGGCCCACGTCGTCCATGCCTTACGCCGCCCTTGGTCATAGAAATGATGTAATTTGAATATAAATTATTTATAAATACGTATGTCAAGTTATATTTTTATTACTACGTAAAATATATTTAAGAGTTTACTACCACTGTGCTGGGTGAGACGTTGTTGAAACAAAAAAAGTTATGCATTCCATCACGTACATAAACAGTGTCGTAATTCGCCAAGTGCAAATCAGCAAATTCGTAAAATTTTTAGTATATTTTGAGCAATCCGGATAATCGAAAATCCGGATAATGGAGGTCCGGATAATGGAGGTTCTACTGTATTCGATCATTGTAATCATTATTTTGTTGTTATTTTTGTTTATTAACTTTCTCCGCCCTTTTCAACTTAGAAGCCCTCCAAAAAATAGTAAGCCAATCTAACGATTGTGCGTCAGTAAGTGACATAGAAAGATTCTATGCCCTTGGCTTCTCACATATAGCCTAAAGGATTCATTTTATTTTTAAATTAGTCGCTTATTTTTGACACAGAAAATGTTTTCATTAATGACAAAATAAAATTATTGTTACTAACCGAAAATTAGTTTTAACAGATTGCGATTGTTCTATTGAGACCGAGATACCACTCTATTTGATTCACGCGATTTTCACGTATGGGGGAGCATCGATTAATTAACCATTAGTCAAGAATTCCTGTATTATAATATATACAGTCAAACCTCGGGCTTCGAAGTTAACTTGTTTCGAAAGGTTGTTCGACAATCTAATTTTTCTAAATATTATATAAAAAAAAGTTTCTATAACAAGCAATATAAAGAGGATTAATCCGTTCCCCACCTCCAAAACGAAAACTTATTTTTACTTTTTTAATTGCATTTCACGCAAACATTTCAAATATTCTTTTCGAATAAAATTACATCTGTCTCACTATGCAAAACGTCACCGGAAGAAAGTCCCCTAACCTTTTGCATAATGAAGCTGATGTAATTAACCTTTTATTAGACCTTTTATTAGAGATAAACCTCTAATAAAAGGTCAACTCTGCCGTAAAATAAACTGTAATTTTTTTGAGGGGTTAGAAAGCACATCAAAGAACTCGTTATTATGTAGTCTTAAAGTGTATATTAATTTTATATTATCTGAATTTTAAAGATTTTTGGACTAGAATTTGATTCCTTTCATTTCCCCATCTCCGTTACCATTAATTACCAAAATTTAATAGTATCAATTCCTTTAACGAAGAAAGCTCCCTGCCAAATTTCAGAGACTTCCGAGAAAAAGCTCAAGAGTTATTAACAGCTTCAAAGAAAATGAACAATAACTTGCCCCACACACTGACATCCACACATAATAACCCCTCAACAACAATAACCCCTCGAATTTTTTTTTATTTCACGACGTTTCAAGTGTCCTACGTCTAACAATTTAAAAACTACGAGGGCCATTCTTTGACCGATCATCATACTTTTTGTCAGTTATATATAAAATTCAGAAAAGTATAAAGTAATCTTCGCAAAAACATCGTTACAGTGTGCCTCTTTGTACGAGTGTCCTTAGAAAAGCATCGAAATCGTTTTTTGAATTGTTTGTCTGGGTGACCGTTACCTTATTGTTAGAAGATATTTTATGAAAACTAAAATGAATTGAAAAGTTTTATAAATATTTATTATCTTAATTTATTCGAGATATTTTTTATTTGAAAATAATTTATATCCTAAAAAATTATTAGGTGCAGAAATTTCTTGCTTTAGATAAACTGGAGGAAAAAGTGGAAACACTTAAATAAACTGTAACGTAAAAAGAAAAACCTTTTCAAAATAATTTCAGTGTTATATTATTTCAAACTGTCATGTACCAAAATATTAAGACAAATATCCATCAAGAAATTAATTAATTCTAGTACTATATTAATGATAAAAATATTAAAAACTCGTTTTGGTGTTATATTATTTCATACAATTATTGTAATTTTAATTTATTGTATAGTAATTTAATCAAAAAATTAATTTTGTAATCTGAAATAATTCCATTCAACAAATTTTTATTTTCAATTTTAATTTAATCGACATCTGAAATTAATTTTGTGCTTAGTGCTACTCAAACCACCACTACTCAAGTACAGTACCATTGAAAACATTGAATTGTTAATTATTGCGATTGTCATTATTCGAAATGACTGCTAACAATGAAGAAATGAAAATGGCATTTACATTAAAGTTAAACTTTTTAGGTCAAACATTGCAGATGGCATTTTTCACGCTCACATATAATGGAAATCATAATAAACGAACGTCAGGTAATACCAATTACTGTAGCACCATTGCGGCATGACTGTGAATCCAGAATATTTATAGAGTTGTAAGATTTGTAGACAGAACACGTAAAGACGTTTATCACTTATTCATTAATAATAGTACTTTTATAAAAAAGTAATAGTGAAAAAATAACAATTATTAAATACATTTATCTCTATTTTTCGATTAAGCAGAAATTACAATGAATGAGCATCAACATTAAAACTAAACATTCTGGCAGCACATCGAAAATCAGAGCAATAATTCCAATTGTAGCCGCTACTAAAAATGTGACAAATTCCTGATGCTCATCCCAAACTAGTTATTTGGGGTTGTTATTATAATGTGTGGAGCACAATACCCTACTGTTCCCTACTGAAGAACAAAAAATATAAATGACTTTTCTTTTATACTTCATAAATTACAGCATTCATTATAAAATATGCAAATTAAAATGTTCACTAATTTGATCATTAGTGACGTCATACTGAAACTGAATAATGCTGAGAATTTCAAAGCATATTATTGTTCACGTTTTTTTCCATTCATTATCTTCATAGCATAGAACGTTCTAAACGTCAAATATTCTATAAAATTAGCATAAACTGCATACAATATGAGTGATGAACACTATACAATTCTGTTTAGATCTTCCCAGATAACTTTAAAGAAATGTTGAACGTAAATAAAAAAAAATTAATTTCGAATTTAAATTTGAAAAACATCAGTATTTCGATACTTTTAATGGAGTCTGGTTGTCTGTCAGTTATTCCAGGCTTTTCATTTTTATAATTCAGGTCAACTGTACAGAGTAATACGACCAATTTACATATTTCAGCAAACAAAATTGAAGTATCATGTGTCGTACAATAGATTCATTAAAGGAACTTCTATGTATAGAAACGTTATATTTAAAATTTTTACAGAGCTTAATGTAAGATCCGCGAGATCGTCTTTAATTAATATAAAATAATTTTAAATTATCATTATCGAGGATAACATTTTAAACAAAGAAAGGGTGTGCCATCCGTTAATTTCGGAGAGAAGAGATGTTAAACGTTCTTTAGACAGCAGACTCGCTGATGAATCAGTTTTGTACACGGGGCAGGAGACCCGATTGGAGAGCCGTCTATAAATAGGGACTTTTTCCCACCAATCGAGGTAGTCATTCAGAGAAAGATTACCATACAATTTGGCAGTTCATAAGAAGAAGTTGCCATATAATTTATACAATGCCTTCGTCGACTGCACTTACTCGCTACTCTTTTTCTCGAAATTCCTCACAAATACGCGATAGTCTGCAATTTCACTATTTGGTGTCAGAAAAAAACAACGTCCTGGAGTTCACAATAATAGTAATAATAAATGTCTTAAGAAGCCATCCTTAGACGACCGCGAGCCTGTTTCTCTAACAGCACAGTCGATTAAGCAGTACATGAGTTTTACCAACTTCGTATCCCTGGCTAGCCCCTCACATTTATATTCAAGAGATTTTTATAAATCTAAATTTAGGCTAATAAACGAGTTAATTGGGTCCTGTCTGTCTTTCGGATCAAGTTGGCTAGATTCATTGATAGAAAAATAAACATATGATATCATTTTTTTATAATTAAAAATTAAATGATTTCGTACGAAAAAATTCATAATGCTTATGTATTCTGTAAACTGTACATCACATAATAAAGATATTTCAAATGAAAGTATTATATTTTATTTTATTTAATTGCAATTAATAATTTTCACAATATATCAGTTGATAAAGAGTAAAAGACGTTTTTTCTATTTTTTTATCTTCTCTATATTCAGGAAGATATTTTGTGCTGCATGATTTATTAGGAAGGGGCCAAGTCGGTGTACTTTCGGGCAAACCTGCGCACCAGCATGCAAAACAATAGCCTTTAATACAATAGTTTTGCCTACAATAGCCGCAACCACCTCCGTGGTTCTTCGATTTGCATTCGCTTTCGCAGTAACGACTTGGTCCCGATATCAAACAATCGTATTTGCAGCCCGTCTCCCTGTCCACCAGATAACCTTTCTTTGCCCACACTGTACCTGCAACAAATACAAAGAAATATTCATGTTCAACCGTAAGAAGTAATACTTATTAATTGAATACAATTAAATTAAAATATTTAATGCTTTGCACTCAACGTGTGTCAAAAAGTACATTATTATTGTATCACATGAACTATAAAAACTGAAAATAGTCATGATTATAAATATGCTATTTTAAACACTAGGAAGATGGTGTGTCATTCGTAACCTTGTATTTATCAGCGACTTATCTAGCCAGGAAAACAACATTATAATGAAAATCTTGAAGATGCAATTTCTTGTAAATCTGAATTTATGATGTTATTCTATTAACTCACTTCTCTCAAGTCAACGGATAGATTGACTGCAAATTCATAGACAATTCTATAAATCAAATAGCACTAAACTAAAAATATTGCCAACATATTCATACTTAAATAAAAACACCATCACTGGTCAAGTAGCAACACTATTAAACTGATTTACTTTACACGTCTTACTCTTAAATAGAGATTAAAGTTCTAGAGTAATAGAGATAGAAATTAAAATAATAGAGATTAGTGACCCTAGAATATCCCCTTGAAAAAAATACCTTCTTAGAAGATTGCCCTTGTGTTGCATTGCCATCCATCAATAGAATGCAGATCTCATAATACGTAAATAATTTAACTTTAATAGAATTTATGGCATTTCGATCAATTTAATACAAATCGTTCTAATTTCTAAAACACTACAATGAGTTTATCTGAACTTTTATAATTTTTCAACGAAATATTTCTGTAAATATGAATTTCGATTTAAGTCATATATGAAAGAACAAGCTATTATCTGCGAGTGTTTTCATTTCCACAAAAAATACAATATAATGTAATAAATATAACGCGAATTTCATAACTTTTTAATAAATTATGTCATTTAAAAAATTAAAAACCAGTTTAATCAATTAGAAGTTCATACTCACCGATCAGGACCAAACAAGCAGTGATCATCAACAACAAGTTCATCTTCGAAGCTATTTAAACGAGTTTAGAATGAGTTACCACGAGCAGAAGTAGATATTTACTATAACGTACCGTGGGTGTCAGCCGCCCGGGGCAGAGGAAAATTTCGGCCCCCCTTATTTAGGTATTTCAATTTATAAGACCAAAATACAGTTTTGTCACAGAACAAGCAATAAAAAATTCGGTGGTAGTGCAGCAACCTGTTTAAAATAGTTCTGTTAAAATCAACAGGTTTCGCAGAAACTCCTCGAATGAAAAAGTTACTAGTTCACTTGGCGAACCAATTCCCGGACTGTCCGAACGATAGCACTATCGTAGGCGCGATGCAAGTATAGATTAGGATGTTTCAAAATTTTACAAAATATTATTATTATTTATTGTAAAATTTTGCCGCCTCCTAAAAAGTGCAGCCCGGGGCAGGCCGCCCCTGCAGCCTCCCACGGTATGCCACTGGGTATTTATATACATCGAATGCGTACTGATACAACGCGTACACGTGGATTTTGCATGCTCGATCCATCTGTTTCCACCAATTATAACAACATCAATGAGCACACAGAGAGACATTAATAAACAGAGAGGTCACATTTTTTCAAATTTCTCTATTTGCAGAAGGAATTAAATTCGTATCGATTACAGAAATGTTTATGTGAAATATAAATAAATACAAAAATGTCATTAAATTTTTAAAAATAAAAATCACTTATTTTACTTTAAGTTAAACAAATTCTTGGACCTCTTCCCAATCATTTACATATTTCATGTTTAGAGGCATGTAATAATATCTCGTGATTTTCTCGTTTGATCGACACCACTAACCTATCCTCTATTAGGACTTTTTTCAAAGTCTGCATACATGAAGTATTTCACGTAATTATTGACAAAGATTCTTAAGAACAAATCAATTTGCGATTTCTAATCGAAATGGTACTTTGTTACAATGAAAATGAAGATTTAAACATTGAATCTCTTCCTGTAAAAAACTTCAAACTTCTCTATTAAGTGTTGCAGTTTATGTATTGGGTTGTTCGGAAAGTAAGTTCGCTTTTTTTTTTACCACTAGATGGATTAGTGGTATTTTTCCCGCCATTTTCGTTCTAAACCGTATTATCATTATACATTTTGACAGCTAGCATTTTAAGGCTTATTTCTAAAAGTATTTTGTGTGATTTCGTGCAATTGTTTATTTTTTGTGTCCCATCAAATATGGAAGATCGAAAGCAGCATCTTCGGCATATTTTGCTTTTTTATTACCAAAAAAATATTTTGCTTTTTTATTACCAAAAAAATAAAAATGCCGTTCAAGCAAGAAAAAAATCGTGTGACATGTATGGTGGAGATGTGTTGAGAGAAAGACAGTGCCAAAACTGGTTTACAAAATTTCGTTCTCGCAATTTCGAATTGTAGATGCACCGCGTTATGGATGGCCAATTGAAGCTAATGAAAAGAAAATAAAAGTACCGATTGAAGCAAACTGCGGAATAACAACACGTGAAATCACTAAGAGATTAAATTTGTCAAATTGAACTGTTTATGAGTACTTGAAACAAATTGGTTTCGTTTCAAAGCTCGATATATGAATTCCACGTATTCTTAAAGAGAAATGCTCTATTTGGTGGGATTTTAAGGAAATTTTTTTGGAGCTTTTACTAGACAATTTAACAATTGATTCGAAAGTGTACTGCATTGGAGTAAACAAATTGCGTAATATCATCAAACAGAAAAAGCCAGCCAGAATTGATTAAAAAAAAACAGCTGTAGTGTTTTATCACAATAATGTCAAATTTCACACAAGTTTTGGTAACTCGTCAGAAACTGTTTTAACTTAGATGGGCCGTGCTATCACACCAACCGTATTCGCCAGATCGAGCACACTCAGATTATTACTTGTTCCGGTCTGTACAATTTTTTTTTAACTTTATGACATTTACTTGAAATGACAATGTCAAAAATCACTTGGATCGGTTTTTTGTAAGCAACGATCAAAAGTTTTATGAATGAATGAATAATTTTTCAAAGAAAAAGAAATTTTTTAAAATATTGCAAATGCCAATCAGAAATAAAAATCTACATTAAGTTCGTCTTCACTCGAGATATAGGCCTACCATATGACCCCTGTCCATCTCCCCGCTCTCTGTTGTTCTGATGAATCAATACTTCTGACTTACTGTCATTTATTCTACATAAACTGCAACACTTAATAGAGAAGTTTGAAGTTTTTTACAGGAAGAGATTCAATGTTTAAATCTTCACTTTCATTGTAATAAAGTACCATTTCGATTAGAAATCGCAAATTGATTTGTTCTTAAGAATCTTTGTCAATAATTACGTGAAATATTTCATGTATGCAGACTTTGAAAAAAGTCCTAACAGAGGATAGGTTAGTGGTGTCGATCAAACGAGAAAATCACGAGATATTATTACATGCCTCTAAACATGAAATATGTAAATGATCGTGAAGTGGTCCAAGAATTTGTTTAACTTAAAGTAAAATAAGTGATTTTTATTTTTAAAAATTTAATGACATTTTTGTATTTATTTATATTTCACATAAACATTTCTGTAATCGATACGAATTTAATTCCTTCTGCAAATAGAGAAATTTGAAAAAATGTGACCTCTCTGTTTATTAATGTCTCTCTGTGTGCTCATTGATGTTGTTATAATTGGTGGAAACAGATGGATCGAGCATGCAAAATCCACGTGTACGCGTTGTATCAGTACGCATTCGATGTATATAAATACCCAGTGGCATACCGTGGGAGGCTGCAGGGGCGGCCTGCCCCGGGCTGCACTTTTTAGGAGGCGGCAAAATTTTACAATAAATAATAATAATATTTTGTAAAATTTTGAAACATCCTAATCTATACTTGCATCGCGCCTACGATAGTGCTATCGTTCGGACAGTCCGGGAATTGGTTCGCCAAGTGAACTAGTAACTTTTTCATTCGAGGAGTTTCTGCGNAAGTACCATTTCGATTAGAAATCGCAAATTGATTTGTTCTTAAGAATCTTTGTCAATAATTACGTGAAATATTTCATGTATGCAGACTTTGAAAAAAGTCCTAACAGAGGATAGGTTAGTGGTGTCGATCAAACGAGAAAATCACGAGATATTATTACATGCCTCTAAACATGAAATATGTAAATGATCGTGAAGTGGTCCAAGAATTTGTTTAACTTAAAGTAAAATAAGTGATTTTTATTTTTAAAAATTTAATGACATTTTTGTATTTATTTATATTTCACATAAACATTTCTGTAATCGATACGAATTTAATTCCTTCTGCAAATAGAGAAATTTGAAAAAATGTGACCTCTCTGTTTATTAATGTCTCTCTGTGTGCTCATTGATGTTGTTATAATTGGTGGAAACAGATGGATCGAGCATGCAAAATCCACGTGTACGCGTTGTATCAGTACGCATTCGATGTATATAAATACCCAGTGGCATACCGTGGGAGGCTGCAGGGGCGGCCTGCCCCGGGCTGCACTTTTTAGGAGGCGGCAAAATTTTACAATAAATAATAATAATATTTTGTAAAATTTTGAAACATCCTAATCTATACTTGCATCGCGCCTACGATAGTGCTATCGTTCGGACAGTCCGGGAATTGGTTCGCCAAGTGAACTAGTAACTTTTTCATTCGAGGAGTTTCTGCGAAACCTGTTGATTTTAACAGAACTATTTTAAACAGGTTGCTGCACTACCACCGAATTTTTTATTGCTTGTTCTGTGACAAAACTGTATTTTGGTCTTATAAATTGAAATACCTAAATAAGGGGGGCCGAAATTTTCCTCTGCCCCGGGCGGCTGACACCCACGGTACGTTATAGTAAATATCTACTTCTGCTCGTGGTAACTCATTCTAAACTCGTTTAAATAGCTTCGAAGATGAACTTGTTGTTGATGATCACTGCTTGTTTGGTCCTGATCGGTGAGTATGAACTTCTAATTGATTAAACTGGTTTTTAATTTTTTAAATGACATAATTTATTAAAAAGTTATGAAATTCGCGTTATATTTATTACATTATATTGTATTTTTTGTGGAAATGAAAACACTCGCAGATTATAGCTTATTTTTTTATATATAACTTAAATCGAAACTCATATTTACAGTCGACCCCCCTATAACACGGTAGATACGTTCCGTTCTTTACGAATCGATTTCTTACGAGTCCTTGCCAATCACAGCCCGACACGTGTGAAGTTTACGGACTACGGCTGTTTGAAAGGTTTTCTTCCATAAAATTAATCGATTCTAGACTAATTCGACTCAACATTTCCAAAATACGTATATATTTTTTTTGGGAATAATCAGTATAAACTACGCTATAAACAAATAATTGTAGGATTACTTACCGAGTGTGCACCGTTCGACGTCGCCATTGCTCAAACTTGTTTTCGTCGCGGAGCAGCGCACCAAACCGTGGCCGCGATTTCTGATAAGTTATTTTTCTGCGAAAACTTTGTTGAACTTTGGAGACATCATTAATATAAATAATTTTTATGTCCGATGAATAAGAAATGTTTTTTCACAAGAAATGTATAAAATTACAGTACTGTATTATACTTACGGTACCTAATTTACATACTGTACAGACGTGCTGCTAAATATCCAGATGGCACAANAGAAATGTTTTTTTCACAAGAAATGTATAAAATTACAGTACTGTATTATACTTACGGTACCTAATTTACATACTGTACAGACGTGCTGCTAAATATCCAGATGGCACAAAGCACTGATTGGTCAGCTGAATGAAGTCAACCCACCGAAGTATAGATTATATTTTGTGGTCGTCAGAACGAATCATGACGAAATAGATTATTTTTTTAAGTTGTCGTAATATGGAGTGAGTATGAAGTGAAAATACAGCTGATTATTTTTTTTGAACATTTAACTTAATACTTGATCTTTTTGCACCTCTGAACCAAATCGTCCTCAATTGATCATTTTAATAGTGCGATTAGTGTTGTAAATTTACGTGCACAGATAGTAAATAACAGGAAATTTATACTTTGTTACAGATATTTTCTATAAAAAGTTCAAGAAAGGATGAAATTTATAATTAAGATAAGTCAGAATATTCTTTGAATTTGTCATATGCATTTAAAAATAGGCACACTGGTCAATTGTCCCACATACCGGGACGACTATTCCTTTATAATCCTCTGTAAAACTAAGATGAGTGTAACCTTTCACCCTGGGCACAGCAGGCAGCGCATTGTACATTAACCAAAATTATAAGCCGAAGAATTTCGTGACTTAAGAATATAATTTGAATCTACTTTGATTATTAGGCTAGGTTGGAATTAAATTAAAGTAAATTAAATAAAGCCAGTTGCTTAACTTTCCCGGCAACATTTGGGGCACCACGTGTTATAATATTTTATTTTAAAACTTTTTATATATTTAATTATTATAAAATTGCGAAAAGCTTAATTTTGAGGGTAGAGATGACTCTTATAAAAATTTGTAAATGCTAATAACGAATAAAATTATCATTAAGTTTGACCCTACTATACATGAGTTTAATGGACGAATCAGTTTAAGTGTAAATGAAGATGTGAGATTTACGTTTATACCAACGTTGACGAGATAGTATTTTCTGTTTAATAACATGGAAATTAACGAAATTACACAAGATCTTTCCCTTCAACTAAGTACATATTATAAAGATACTGCCAGACAGAACCTACAGTAAGCTCAAGTGTTTTTTGGAGAAAGTTATTTACTTTTATCGAGTAACCTGTTGACATTTAACTCCCTATTAAATGTATTATTAACCTGATATTTACATATATCTTCAAGATGAGTGTATTGTCTGTCTGTCGATCGAAAATGCAATGGAAAAGTACAGTACATTTAATGTAAATTTAATAAAAATTCAGAATTACTAAAGCAATATCGAAATTACCTCATTTTGAAGGTGTGCATTTCGAATGTCTGCCGGATCCACGACTTTGCCTGCGACCAGAATGACACATTGACACAGTATCATTGTTGGAAAGTGTTCGAAAGTGCTTCGACCATTATATTCAACGGAAACGACTTTTTACATTGCAGATAGACTACTATAGACAGGTACGTTTCTCTTCCCATATATCCCGACTCTCTAACCGAAATTCGGCTCTTTAAAGCAATTTACAATTGGGCTTTAGTCAATATCGTTTACGACGAAAGAAGTAACTTCTGTCTTCCACCGGAGGAAATTCTTGCAGAACGTTGTCGACACGTATTAGAACCGTTTATTAATAAAATCAGATTTCTTAGTATGTCGAAAATTGAATTAGAAAGTGTAGTATTTCCGTTAAACATCCTTAAACACGATGAAATCTACGATATATGTTTCTATTTTTATGACATTTTACTAGTGTTTTTATCAAACATATCAAGAATAAGTAATACTAGATCGAAAATATTTTATTCACAGTTATTTAGGTATAAAAATCGCGAAAGTTTGAGAGAAGATCACGCCAGAACTTTCGACAATAAAAATCATTTCGAGTGTATAATTTTTGTTAGTGAAGATTGCTTCCTTTGTAGTCTTCGATTACCACCAATCCATTATGATTACAATGAAGATAGCTTTGTAATCACCAAATTTAAAGGTCTAATTGGTAATTCTCAGTTATGTCTGGAAATCGAAAATTTGACATGCGATTCGTCCGGTGTCGTAACTCTGACTGAGCCGATATTTTAGAAAAAGGATTCTGAATAATTTAAAGTTTTTACTTCTGTAAGTAAACTGCTTTATGAACGTATATTTTTACTGCATTCTGCTGATAGCTTTGTCTATGATTTCTGTCCTTCCCTCTCATCTAAGACAAGTAATATAATTTACATGGACGTTGAATTATACATTTGAATCTTATTCTTGTGCTTACATAAAACGTAATTTTGAAAAAGTGACTACAAATACAAAATGTATTGTTATGTATATTGTTTTATTTTATAAGCCGTTAAATAAAATATTTTACACTTTAAATAAATTCCACATAACCTCCATATGTAGCGCATAAAATATCCTGACAGCATTTAATTTCGTACCATGTGTTACAATGCATTTCAGCAATTATTCCTTCACCAATTCGCTTCAATGTTGTAAACCTTTGTTGTGTACATCCTGTATTTGACAAACCTCCAAGTAAAGAAATCTAGTGGTGTAATGTTGGAGAATCTAGGCAGTCAGGAAATTGGTCTTGTGCAGCCAATCTAACATTCAGGAAATTTTTCTTATAGGTAGTCCTAAACTATTCAATTCTAGTGAAGAGGTGCACCACATTGCTGGAAGTAAACGTCCGGAAGAAGCGAGAAATCGGCTTTCTGGTTCTCGCAGATATCCGACAGGGTTTGATATTTATCGTGTCTCTCCTCTTCTCGCTGAATCCTTTTCAATATGCCTTGGCACAAGTAGAAGATGGCTTCTCATTTTTTCCTCTGCTGTATATATAAAAAGAGTTTTATATTTTTCAAACTATAGATATACGTAAATTTATATCAATTTTGTTTTATTTACAAATTATAATAAAGTTGTTAATCCTTTCTCTGTTTCCAGAGAGGAGGAACATAATATTTTCGTTTTCTTTTTATGTTTTCATTATGAAGTAATCCAGAGTGAGAAACGTCGTCTCCTCTTCTCGCCGTATATTTTCTCTCGCTAGCTTCTCCTTGAAACGTCGAGAAATGCAAAAGAATTCGGGGTAATTTCTCTACGTATGAATGCGTGCATCAGTGTACGCCAATCCTTACCCATGAAACTTAAACAAATAATTTTACATATCTATTTAATTATTGAATAAAACTAAAATTATTAAGATCCAGAACAAATAAATTGAAAAACTTTGGCTTTAAATAATAATTTTTTTCCAGGAACGAACATCTGGAATTGCTATTTATTACAAATTTAATGAGCCATTATGTATATATCTGTATTTTAATTACAAATGAAATAGGACAATGAACAGTTTTATTAATAAAACTTCTGCAATGATATGCGCTTCTGTTTTTATCATAGCGATAATCAAGTTACTAGTAGCAGAGTTTCCATCTGTTACTAAATTTTCGGAAGTTTTTTAATTACATTGGCCACTACTGTTTATTCTCGATCGTAAGGTGTACTTATTCTACACCGCTAACTGCTACACCTGCAAAAAAATTTATATAAATGAACATTCTGTAAATAAATTGCTAAAAAGAAAATTCAGGACGAAATACACTTTTAAACGTATTGTAAAAAATACAAATAGTAAAGACTCCGCTAATGTGGTTCATTTTTCTAGCGATGATACAAGGAAGATGTCAATATGTTATAAGTTTCTATCGACATTTGATTCTTTTTCCCGACAATGTTTTTTTTTTTTTAACGAGGAGGCGACAAATTTATTTCAAATACGTCGAAAATTTAGGGGAGAAAATGAACAATTTTTAGTTTATTCTGAGGTCGGATCTCACAAAAATATAGATACATTAATGCATTTTATTACAGAGTGGTTTCCATCAAGCAAGCTGTCTACAACCGAGCTTTTACGCTCTTATTACTTTACATACATTTCATAGAATTAATGGTTACGAATAAGAATAGTTTTGGTATATATGTTCTTGGTCTACGTAGTGAATATACTAAAGCAGATTTACAAACTTTAAAATTTATACATAACTTAATAGATTACTTTTATAAATAGCAAACACAATGGTCATTATACACTGCTTGAAGAATAAAAAACAACCTGTCATGCAATATCCGTTGTCAATAATTGTTATAAACGGAATTTGTTAAGTATGTCTGATTATTATTCAGATATATTTTATTTTGAATAGTCCATTGACGTACAGAACGTATTAACAGATGGTTTCAAGATTTATTTTGTTAGACTGCCATAACGATCAGTAAATACTAAAAAATATTATCTATTGGTTAAAAGCGGGATTATGTCTCATAAAAAGTTTCGTCATTAAATATTTTCCTCATATTTACTTTAATCTATAGTTAAAATACGATTAATGTGCACTTATGTATAAAATGTTATAAAATTTGTAATAAAATAAGAAGTTTCTACCTATATTCCAGATGGCCAATTCATCTGGAGATTATAAACAGGAATATTTGAAGATAATTATTAATATTTAATTGCTACTAATAAAATCATTGTTGAAATCTTTTTAGTGTTAATTGCTCTAGAAGATTCTAAGTTTTACTTTTATGGCCTTTTTACACTCTTGGGAATTAAGAAGGGTTTTTTTAACCTATGCATGGATCAAGCACACGGCCAGTTGATGAGAAATAAGACCCGATTAATCCGGGACAGATCTTTCTCTGAAAATTCCTGTAGTGTTTCAAACCGCCAGGAATCAATCAATAATTTTCATAGTGATAAGTCCGATTTCTTGGCCATCCGGCTGGCATTCTTACTTTTATTACGTTAAAAAAATGGTCCACTGGAATGAAAATAATATAAATACCGCGTGTATTTTATATGAGTTCATAATCACGCCAGCGAATCCTGTAGGTCCTCGAAGGAAAAAAAATACTCAAATAAAATTCACTTCAACGATGAAAATATTTATTGCTTTCATCTCAGCTTCACTACTCATAGATAAGAACAATTCTGCATTTTATACTTATATATTCTGAAACCCGGTCCAATAACTGCCACACGCAGAATCTAACGAGAATGTTACCTCATTCTCAGTACGACGATATACAGCTTAATACTATGGGAATCCGAAATAATTTCGGAACCCAAGAGCAGCAAGCCACACGGTTGATCCTCGTTGTAAAGGAAATTTCAAAAACACCTCTTATTTACTTATTTTCATCTAATGAAAAATATATAAGCGATTGAAAAATAATTTTTATTATCAGGATATCAAACAGATCTACAATGAAACGTACGGATGATCTCTTAAGGACAGAACTTATCGAGAGGACTTCCTGTAAGAAATTGGCCTTAAGTTAGGTGTTAGACAGGTTAAGAAAATCAGGAAAACTCCACGATTTAAGAAAAATTTTTACAACTAAAATAATGTACTGCATTTAAATTTAATAGAGTATATAAAATACGATCCGGATTCCTTATCCATGGACTCAGTTTTGGTATCTATTTTATGCTTAGCATATCACGAAAGTATCACGTTATTACAACTCTTAGTTGTCTTTAAGTGATTACACTTTAATTCATTTGTTTATAAGAAATATCAATTTCGTTTAGGAAACAGTTACACGAAGATTAATCATTTTCATTAATTTTTAATTTCTCTTCCTTCTTACATTATTTGTATTATTTTCAAGTTTAGATGCAAGTAAACTGACGTTTTTTCCCTCAAACAGGAGTCGAAAGCGCTAGAGACGGGTACCTAGTGGACAAAGAAGGTTGCAAATTCTCTTGTCTTATCAATGATAAATGGTGTAATGTTATGTGCCACTATTATGGCGGCAAATATAGATATTGCTACACATGAGGATTGGCGTGCTATTGCGAAGCAGTTCCTGACAACGTCAAAGTATGGACCTACGAAACTAATACCTGTGGAAAAATATAAAATATATCTTACTTTATCCTTTGACACGTTTTCTGATAATATGTAACTTGATAACTGATATTAATTAAATCATAATCGTACGTTAAAAGTTTTTCCTCTTCGACTGACTACTTTTATAAAATATTCGTATTTATCATATAATTTAATAATAAATTATATTTTAACAGCTACTCTTAAATTCATATCTTGCCGAATAACAGTTGCAAAATGTTTAACTAAATTGGAGGTGCAACGACCAAACACCTAAATTGGGTAACCGGCTCCAATTTAGGTGTTAGACACGCGAAGAAAACACATAATACTCCACGTGGCCAGCCAATTGTCATTGGGGTCAGTCACGCGGTCATTGTGGGCAAATTGTATGCAAATGTCAATTTATAAAAATTCAGTTTAACATATTCTTTTCAATTTTACGCCCAGGGCACAACAAAAATATTGTTTGTTATTTCCCGTCATTTGTAAAGTCATAAATACTTTCAATTATCACAGTTTATGATTTAAAATTTCGTTATTTTATATTTAATTTGTTATATTCATATTCCAAAAGTCATGGAATAGCTTCCTAGTATCGTGAAAAACCTGTTTTATCCCGGTGAACTCGACGTGGCATCGATTCCACAAATGGATGAAGAATTCTCGAAAAATATTTAGCCATGTTATCTGAATATCTGCCAGCAGTCTTCTGATATTTATAGGTGCAGTTTCACGAATAATAATGGACTTTAGCGCCACGTTCCATAAGCGATCAATTGCATTAATGTTGAGTAAATACAGTCGACCCCCCTATAAGATATAGATACGTTCCAATTTATTAGGAATCCGATTTCTTACAAGTCGTTCCAATCACAGCCCGACACGTGTCAAGTTTACGGACTACGGCTGATTGAAAGGTTTTCTTCTATAAAATTAATCGATTCTACACTAATCCGACTCAACATTTCCAAAAGACGTATATTTTTTCGTAGTTTTATAGGAATCGTAATTATAGGGACCGTAATTATAGGGGGGTCGACTGTATAGCCACGTCATATTCATTTCATCGAACCCGTCCAGAATGCTCTCAAACTAATTCTGGACAATGTGATCCCGATGACAAGATGCATTTTCCTGCTGGAATATTCCAATGCTGTGGGATTACAAATTCATACAAGACTGTAAATGTTCACCAAACGATTTAACGCAGCGGTTTCTAGTCATTGGTGTTTAATCACGAGATCGAAATGTTTCTGGTCGTTCTTGACACGTCTTTCATATATGGGAATTGTCATGCAAAAATAAAGCGAGATAACTGCAGAATATGTGCCGGAAAGAAATGGAGCTTCTCCGTATAATAACACTAACGAAAGCAGCCGAAGACAAAGCGAGTTTGTTTTTCACTTGAAAGGATCGTTTTTCCGTAGGATTTCAATTCAACGGTATGCATAATTAGGAAATTAATCATGAATCTCGATAGGGACTTACTTCAATGAAAACTACTGACCTTCTCCGGATTTGACAATCGTTAGACTAGAACAATCCCTTAAAAGGAGAGAAAAAGAAAAAAAGAGAAAGTTCATCTGGATTGACTATAAGAAGCGGAGGAAAAGAAATCTCGTCTGGATGGTTAGAAGAGAGAGAGGAAGATTAAAAATGTTACGTTAACATTTGCGCCATACTTTTGAGGCTTTGCGAAATCAACCCTCTACTTCTCAATGTACAACCTATACATAATTGTAAATAAACAACTTAATATTATAGTTTGGGTCGTAAAGTGCATTTCCTACGAACCAAAAAAAAAAAAAACACATATAATTAGATACATTCAGATTTTACGAAATGGCAACAGACAATCAAACATAAATTACGAACCCTTTCAATACTTTCAAATCTATATGAATTGAATCAGTTTCGTGAAATTCTTAACAAGACGTCAGAGATGTGTGTTGGCAGGTTTGTAATTTTGACAGAAGGCTTTGCATCTGTATTTATATTTTTATAATACAGTACAGCTTCGATTATCCGATTCAATTGGGGACTGGGGTTGGTCGGATAATTGAAAAGTCGGATAACCGAAAAGTATGAAAATATCCATATTATTAGTGTAGTATATTATTATATCTCATGTAATTAGTATATTAGTATATCGCTATTAACCTACTTCGAGTTGAATTTTCGTCGATGTTAAGCCTAACAAAAATTTTTTTAAAAAAAATAATAATCGTCGCTATTGTATCGTTAAAAATTAGAAAATTAAGTCTCGTTTAAATACTGGCTCCCTTTCATGGTCGATCCAGTGTTGCCAGCTAAAACACGTAAAAATAATATTAAAGAAGTCAAGACATAGCCAAATATTGTAGCGCCACATCACTAGGGGACATTTGAAATTTGCACAACTAGAACAGTCGGTTAACCGAGGTGACGGTTAATCGGGGGTCGGATAATCGAGGCTCTACTGTATTTTTATATTATTTAAGAATACAACTTATATCATCTCAGAAAGTATTTTTTTTCTTTTTTTTTTGTAAAAGATAACTAACGTTTTCTGACTCTTTTTAATAAATGTTTTACTGAATGCTATGTCCATGTCACGAAATTCAAGAAATAAATACAGTAAGACCACCGATTAACGCTACCTCGATTAACGCTGATTCGATATAACGTGGTCTGCTCGAAGCCTAAAAAAATGCTCAAAATTTACGCCGATTCAAATTGTTGAAACATTTCATTGATTTCGTATATAATTATTTACGAACACGAATTAATCAGCAAAATGTGGCCATTCAGCTGTATAGCGTTGTACTTTCCTTAAATCTATATTTGTTTGGTGCAATTTCGGAAAAATATAACATCACGAATGCTATAGGCAATATCGACTTGGCTTGGCAAGAATTAACCGATAAATGCACGATCGAAGTGTGAAAGAAGTTATGGCCGAAAGCAGCAAAGCTAGGAGATGTAGACGAGCAGGACATTGAGGAGTTATAGCAGGTTTCTGGCGAGAGACTTACCAACGACGACCTTCGAGAATTGGAAGAACATGGAATTTGTGAGGACCAGAAATTTTGTGTTTTAAACTAAAATTTTTTAAATAAACTTTATAAAACGGAACGAGAAAACAGATAATTAAACGAGAAAAAGGAAAACTAAAATCAATAAAAACCTTGATTCCCACGAGTTAGGTTCCGTGTTGAGATGAGTACATTTCTGTGTCACGATTGTGTCACCCGTCCCCTCATTGGACCAAGAAGATCGTCATCGCTGACGAAAACGGAGAAAAGTTCGAAAATGAGGACTTGATATAAAAGGGCCAGGCATGATGAGTAAGGGTGTGNGTCTATATCACACGACACTGAATGTTGTAGAAGATCGAGTATCGTAATAAATACTTCCAATTATTGTCCAAGACCATCAATATGAACATACTTGGTACGTGTTCACAGTCTATAAGAAGCCATAAAAAAAATTTTGGCTGCGCGCATCAAACATTATTGAGAATGTAATTAATATTAAAATTTGAATTCTTCTAAATAATATCAATGAAGTACTCGTATTAAATCTTCTACAAAAATTTTATTCCTTCCAAATTAAAATATTAAACAATAAGTAACCAGTAATGGCACGTTTTAACGTAGGCAAGAAGATATTTAACTAAAGCTTCGAATTGTAAAGGATCACTAAGTGAACCCTAAAGTGTCTTTTTGAATAAAAGTTGTGAAGTTTCTCTGATTGTTATTTAGATATATTTTGTTTTGAAAAATTTACTGAAGTACAGACTGTATTATCAGAAGGTTCAAAGATTTATTTTGTTGGAGTTCCAGTAATCATCAGTAAATACCAAGAAATATTATTGCTCGGTTAAAAGTGGGATTATGTCTCATAAAAAGTTTCGTCAATAAATATTTTCTTCATATTCACTTTAATTTGTAATTATAATACGATTAATGTGCACTTATGTATAAAATATAATACTACAGCACTTCAGAGTTTCAAAACTGCCAAGTTTAGCAAGAATCGAGTGATAGATTCAATAATAAAACTGACAGATTTTATTTAAATTATTGAAGTTCTTAAACGTATAAAAATAGAGTTGACACACGAGTTGCGGATAGTTCTGCAATTACTTTTTATTAGAAAGCAATAATGACGACTTTATTGTTTTCCAATTTTCATTTAATATACGTTAAGAAGAATAATGGCAGATGGTCCACTGAAATACAAATAATATAAATACTGCGAGTATTTTAGATGAGTTCATAATTAAGTCAGCGAATCGTGGTGGTTCCTTCAAAAAAAAACACTGAAATAAAATCCACTTTTACAATGAAAATATTTATTGCTTATGCTTTCATCTCAGCTTTACTACTTTTAGGTAAGGACACTTCTGCATTTTATACTTATATATTCTGATTCCAGGTCTAATAACTGCCACACGCAGAATGTTACCTCATTCTCAGTACGACGAAATACAGCTTAATCCGAAAGAATTTCGGAACTCAAGAGCAACAAGCCACACGGCTGATCCTCGTTGTAAAGAAATTTTCAAAAACACCTCTTATTTACTTAGTTTCATCTAATAAAAAATACATAAGAGATTGAAAAATAATTTTTGGTAGATATTAACAAGATATCAAACAGATATACAATGAAACGTACGGATGATCTCTTAAGGACAGAACTTATCGAGAGGACTTCCTGTAAGAAATTGGCCTTAAGTTAGGTGTTAGACAAGTGAAGAAAACAAGGAAAAGTCCACGGTTTAAGGAAAATTTTTACAACTAAAATAATGTATTGCATTTAAATTTAATAGAGTATATAAAATATGATCCGGATTCCTTATCCATGGACTTAGTTTTGGTATCTGGAGATGCTACACCTGTATATCAACCACCTTATAGGATACCTTATGCTCAAAGGGAACAGATGAATAAGATCATCGATGGATTATTAGAACAGGGAGTAATCGAACATTCGAAATCTCCATGGTCAGCACCTGCATTGTTGGTGCGGAAAAGAGATACCGACCCCATGGTCACAAATTCATGCGCAACTAGAAAACAGTTATTCGGAAAACCAAAAACCCAAAAAATATTTCTACATACCAGTATTTCCTTAGTAAAAGTTTACTAACGGGATTTTCGGGATTGTTTACATGCGTGTAACATTTATGTAGGAATCATTTTTCCATTAAAAATCTTCCTGAAAGATCTCCCTCGTGTTTTGTTGTCTAAAGCTACGCATACGCTAATGCAGCAAAAACGTCTTTATACAAAACGTTTTCCTAAAAGTAAAACAGTGAAGAGCAAGATCCGTTTAAAGTAAACTATAGTCTATATCACACGACACTGAATGTTGTAGAAGATCGAGTATCGTAATAAATACTTCCAATTATTGTCCAAGACCATCAATATGAACATACTTGGTACGTGTTCACAGTCTATAAGAGGCCATAAAAAAAATCTTTGCTGCGCTCATCAAACATTATTGAGAATATAAATTAATATTAAAATTTGAATTCTTCTAAATAATATCAATGAAGTACTCGTATTAAATCTTCTACAAAAATTTTATTCCTTCCAAATTGAAATATTAAACAATAAGTAACCAGTAATGGCACGTTTTAACGTAGGCAAGAAGATATTTAACTAAAGCTTCGAATTGTAAAGGATCACTAAGTGAACCCTAAAGTGTCTTTTTGAATAAAAGTTGTGAAGTTTCTCTGATTGTTATTTAGATATATTTTGTTTTGAAAAATTTACTGAAGTACAGACTGTATTATCAGAAGGTTCAAAGATTTATTTTGTTGGAGTTCCAGTAATCATCAGTAAATACCAAGAAATATTATTGCTCGGTTAAAAGTGGGATTATGTCTCATAAAAAGTTTCGTCAATAAATATTTTCCTCATATTCACTTTAATTTGTAATTATAATACGATTAATGTGCACTTATGTGAAAAATATTATAAAATTTGTAATAAAATAAGAAGTTTCATGATTATATTCCAGATGGCCAATTCATCTGGATTATGGGGAGAAATATTTAAAGATAGCTATTGTTCTTTAATTATTGTTAATTGATGAAACTTTTTAGTATTAACTGTTCTAGAACTCTTACTTTTATGTACTTTTTCCTTCCTTGGGCATTAAGAAAACTTCTTATCCAGCATCATTGTGGGGTCGAGCAGATTTACAATGAGGCAGCCAAATGATAGGAGATGAGACCCGACATATCCGCGACGGATCACCCTCAGAAAATTCCTGGAATGTTTTCAACTCTCCTGAAATCGATCCTGAATCACCTCAGCGATAAGTTTGATTTTTTGGCCAGTCAGTAATGGACAGAACTAGGCGTTATACAGCTCAAAGTTTGCATTTTTTTAAAATCCACATCAATTATTTTTATAACTAATGTTTATGTATAAAGTATAATACCACAGCACGATATAACTTCGGAGTTTCAAAACTGCCAAGTTTAGCAAGAATCGAGTGATAGATTCAATAATAAAACTGACAGATTTTATTTAAATTATTGAAGTTCTTAAACGTATAAAAATAGAGTTGACACACGAGTTGCGGATAGTTCTGCAATTACTTTTTATTAGAAAGCAATAATGACGACTTTATTGTTTTCCAATTTTCATTTAATATACGTTAAGAAGAATAATGGCAGATGGTCCACTGAAATACAAATAATATAAATACTGCGAGTATTTTAGATGAGTTCATAATCACGCCAGCGAATCCTGTAGGTCCTCGAAGGAAAAAAAATACTCAAATAAAATTCACTTCAACGATGAAAATATTTATTGCTTTCATCTCAGCTTCACTACTCATAGATAAGAACAATTCTGCATTTTATACTTATATATTCTGAAACCCGGTCCAATAACTGCCACACGCAGAATCTAACGAGAATGTTACCTCATTCTCAGTACGACGATATACAGCTTAATACTATGGGAATCCGAAATAATTTCGGAACCCAAGAGCAGCAAGCCACACGGTTGATCCTCGTTGTAAAGGAAATTTCAAAAACACCTCTTATTTACTTATTTTCATCTAATGAAAAATATATAAGCGATTGAAAAATAATTTTTATTATCAGGATATCAAACAGATCTACAATGAAACGTACGGATGATCTCTTAAGGACAGAACTTATCGAGAGGACTTCCTGTAAGAAATTGGCCTTAAGTTAGGTGTTAGACAGGTTAAGAAAATCAGGAAAACTCCACGATTTAAGAAAAATTTTTACAACTAAAATAATGTACTGCATTTAAATTTAATAGAGTATATAAAATACGATCCGGATTCCTTATCCATGGACTCAGTTTTGGTATCTATTTTATGCTTAGCATATCACGAAAGTATCACGTTATTACAACTCTTAGTTGTCTTTAAGTGATTACACTTTAATTCATTTGTTTATAAGAAATATCAATTTCGTTTAGGAAACAGTTACACGAAGATTAATCATTTTCATTAATTTTTAATTTCTCTTCCTTCTTACATTCTTTCTGTTAATATTTTAAAGTTTAGATGCAGAAAAATTGACTTTTTTCCCCCCTCAAATAGGAGTCGAAAGCGCTAGAGACGGATACGCAGTGGACGAAAACGGTTGCAAAATCAATTGTTTTATCGAGAAAGGGTGTAAATATGCATGCATCAGTAGAGGTGCCGAATATGGATGTTGCACAAATTCATTGCAGTGCTATTGCGAAGATGTTCCTGA
Organism: Centruroides sculpturatus; assembly: GCF_000671375.1. Classification (NCBI taxonomy): domain Eukaryota; kingdom Metazoa; phylum Arthropoda; class Arachnida; order Scorpiones; family Buthidae; genus Centruroides; species Centruroides sculpturatus. The sequence continues at coordinate 361,057 of NW_019384806.1, forward strand.
TGACGTGAAAATATACGAAATTAATGGCTGTCATAAAAAATAAAATATATCTGTCTTTATCTTTCGACACGTTTTCTGATAATATGTAACTTGATAACTGATAGTAAATCATAATCGTACATTATAAGTTTTTCCTCTTCGACTGATTACTTTTATAAAATATTCGTGTTTATCACATGAATTCAGTAATAAATTACTACTTTCCCGCCTGTTATATATAACAGAGGAAAAGTATGGCGATCGATCAAAAATGACCCCGCAGAATTTCACATTTTTAGAATCTGGGCACCTAGAAATGTCGAGCAAAAAAATTTGTGAGTCATTTCTGTATGTATGAATAGTAGTGTGTGTGGAGGGGGCGATTTTGTTCCCCCTGTTTGAAGCTTAATAACTCATGTGCTTTCTGTTGAAAATTTCTGTAATTTGTCAGGGTGATTTGGTTACTACGGGGACTGATGATATTAAATTTTGCTGACTAAAAGTCTAGGAGGTGGGGAAATAAAGGGGGGTCGTGTCTATCTTCAGTAGCGTCGGACGTAATGACGATTTTATACCGTTATCATTTATGAGCAGTAAGATGCTGTTAGAAAATGATTAGAATGGATAAAACTGCTTGTTAATTTTGTTATTTTTACTTGTATATTTATTTAACTTTCAATATTTTATCCCTGACGAGAATAAATATTAAAATATATTGAGGTGACCCCTCAGAAAACTGGAGGATCACGAAGGTGAAGGAATAGCTTGGTCAGGGGATAGTTGAGACTGGAGAGAAAGGTTCAAAAAGACTAAGTTTTTATGTTGGTGAAACGAAAAGGAAATTACAAGTGAGTTTGTCAGAACATCTTGCTGCGCTTAAAGTTTATCCTCTTCGGTAGTTTTTACATTGTTACGCGAATAATTGCCATATTGATGTTAATAATATAAACATCTTATGTATGAAAAAAAATGCTTTTTGCTTTTTATACCAATCCTTATTTCGTTTTGATTAAATGGATCGTGACTTGGAATTTATTAGCCTCCCTTATTCAGAAAGGATTAGAGAATTATTTTTCCGTGTAATAAGTACAAATATGTAAAGAATGATTACTAATATAAAAGAAGCTTGAGCGTGCAGCTCAGACATGAGCCTGAGGATATTTAATAAAAAATTTAAATGTGTTGATTATAATTGTTATATGAAAACATTTTTATTTTTCGATGTAAAATATATAAATACAAAAATTATTAATATGAAATCTGTCGTCTGTGTGTGAATTCCTTATAACTCCTGCAATTTCTATCCAATCAAGATGAAATTTTGGTTATATTCGTTTCATGATATTAGGAAAAGTATAGGTTACTTATTCTGCGAAAATATTAGCTATTGAATAAACATTTAATTGATTTAAGATCGGTAATCGCTACCGTGAACGTCACTTTACCTTCATGTTCGACCAAGAAATTTTCCTTAAGTTGCATTTTTTACATTTTTTGGTAAATGGCGTACTTTTAAATTCATTAAATTTAACCGTTACTAACGATGTTACTACATCGGGTCACTTTTTTAAAAAATCTTTAGTGGCCGTGTGACGTTGTATTATTCAATCGAAAATTACGATCTAACCAGCCCATTATTTAGAAAGTGTTATCGCTCATCTAATTAAAATGTTGAGGAAATTTTCATAATAAAAATCATAATTAATTTATAAATTGTCGGAATACATTTATATTTATTAACGTTAAACTTATTTAGTTTTATAAAGTTTTTTCTTATGACATGTCACAAATGGTCAATAATCAATTCGTAGCTTATTTGTGACAGGACTCTAAAAATTCTTTACTTGTTGAAACATGTATTATCTGACATAATTGTGCTGACGCTGTCGTCATGCAATTTTTAATGTCGTCATGATAATAAATAGGAAAAATAAACATAGGCACGGAAAAAACTACCAGGCCTACTTTGTGCCTTCAAATCGTTGCATGCACTGTACATTAATTTGGCAGAACGATAGATTATCTTTCGGCAGTATCAGTGAAGAAAATTGAAGCAATAAGTTTATGAGTTAATAAGAAGAGAGGAAACCAAGAAAGAGGTGAGGTGTCTAGGCGTAGTAGTTAACTATGACCTCGTACATATGGCGTTTATACAAAGATTATTAAAATTAGTTTGGTTTATTTCATTAATTAATATAAAGCGACACGTAAATGATTTGCCAAGGAGGATGTATCCCGATAAGATATTTATGTAAAGTTGGCTCCTATTTAGATGTTACAAACGTGAAGAAACCCCACAAAACTCCAAGTAGACAGTCTATTGTCCACGCGGGAACCCACGGCCGACTACGTGTTTTTGGCGGTTTTATAAGACTGCGGTATTATAGAGTACTTATCGGAATGCAATTTGTAAAGCTGCAATTTGAAGAATTCTAGACCTACGAATTCCCACTTTCTTGCGTCTGGGTGTCTGTTCTTCCTTACTCTCGAGAATAGAGATAAAGAGATGAACGTCGAAAGCAGTTATGGAAATGTAAAGAGCACATAATTAATTATATATTAACATCTAATTGCCCCGATTAATTATATATTAACATCAGTACATATGAAATAGTACATTAAAACATAATACATTAGAAATAACTTTCAGTACACATAGTACATTAGAAATAACTTTCAGTACAATAAAACATAGTACATTAGAAATAACTTTCAGTACATATGGTTTCATTTGGAACCATTTAATCTTTGGGTGAAACCATGTTGTCCCAGACTATTAACTAGACCAACAGAAGATGAATTACTGCATGCACGTGTCTTCGTCCATGAAAGTAAGAATAGTAAGTACTTGCATTATTCACAACTATCGCTTTTATGACAACCGGCATTCATGTTCAATTTATTCAGTTATAGGAGGAAACGTTCAACTACCATTTAATGTTCACTCACTGACAGAAGACGAAATCGAAATAAATATTGCAATGTTTCCATCAGTTCCAGGCTTTAATATTCGTCATTTTTCAGTTTCTTTGAAAAATAGATGCAGAATTCATTATGAAAAAATGCCATATGTATCGAAGATACTGAAGCTTCCAGAAAAAAATCTAAAGTGTGTCATCGGATTTCAGATTTTGGTATCGATTTCCATGACGACGGAAATGGTGCATACATTGGTTACTCGCTTAATAAGATTATAACAAGGGGCATTGCTTTCTATGGTGAGAGAGTTCAGGCAGTTTGTATACGTATCGACCACATTTGTTATAGTGTCAAAGAACAGTTAGAGAGACTAAAACGTTCGATACCGAAAACAGCGCAAGAGAAATGCTTCGCATACATTTTTGTATATTATAGATGGAGGAAAGGCGTAAATGAAATACTGGAAGCATTCAAAGCAGAATTTCCTTTTGTTACCTTTGTTGTTCATCACTATATTCCTTCATTTCTATTGTGCAATTCACCAGAAAATTACAATTACGACTGTAAGGAAGTTTTACCACATAGAAAATTGCCACGTATAGTTTTTGTATGGTACAATTGAGAATGTAATGATAAAATGCCATATTTTTCGTCTCGAAACAAAATAAATCATGTTGCAACATTGTACATGCTTTTGTATTGGACTAAATTATGTTTTAACATTTGTTCAATATGTAAGCACGAATTCGACAAAAGATACGGTTTTTCTCTTGTTCTTCATTTGCCTCTTTTACCGCAGCCCACATACGCGGTTTTCCTTTGGCTCATTCTGACGCGTAAGATTGCCGTTAGAAAAGACAATTAATCCTAATTGTCTTTTCAAACGGCAATCTTACACTGGCCACAAAATTCGAATTTTTAGGCTCAATCTACACTAGATCTAACCTATCACTGGTGTCAGAAGCTCAGGTTAATTTGTGTCCCACAACATTTGAGTAAGTAATCTGACGAAAACTTTCTATAGAAAGTGGGTTGAACGATGGAGGCTGATGGTAGTATTTTGACGCGACCTCGGGACAGTGGCAGTAGCGGTTCTTTCTTCCCTTTCTCCGAGTTCGGACGAATGAGCCCGATATTTTCGTTGCAAGCGGGATGGGTGTCCGATTTTTTCGACACATTCGAAACAATCGCTAGTTTGGCGGGATGGACGCTTCGCCATTGTCTGAGCATTGCCAAGTGCAAGCTCACGGGCGTGGTCCGAGACTTCGCGTGGCGCGAAGTCTCGGACCTTTTTCGTCTCTTTTGCCAGCTCTACTCAAGTTATTCAAATCGTCAAAGCCATTCTTATACTACACACTAATTTTATTTGAAAATAGTAGGCAAAGCCAACAGAACTATCATAAAAATTTACCAGTAAATTCGTATCGGTTGGGTTAAGTTATAAATCTAATCGCCAATCACGTAATTGGGCGAGGGCGGCCAAATATCTACGGGCGGGCGGCTAACGGCCCAGAACCAGTCCTGAGTAGAATTGGATGCGTTATATCCCTTGCTGTATTGTTTTCCGCAAGGTTTCACCTTTGCCTTTTGCCTATGTAACCTTCGAAAGTTATAAACCTTCGTAGAAATAAACTTCCGAAAGTACGATCTGCGTACACCGGTCAGCGACAGGAAACCTCGTTCGTTTCCGATTTTTTTTTTTCAGGACTACGCGTTGAAGTAGGCCTATACAAAAACTGTAACCAGTCGTGGCTATAAAACGTTTTGTAAGTTAACTGTTTAATAAATGGATTATATTGTTTCTAAACGAGGCATCGATTTCTATCTTAACTGGCATGAAGACAATAACGATGTATCTCATATATTTATTTTCGTTTTGAAATTTCTCTTTCCCCCTCCATCCACTAACAAGGTCTTGAAAGGATAAGATGCAGAGAGGATGAGAGGGGAAAAGACTGGGATTATTGAAGAGTGGAAAAAGATGAGAAATTCTGTATAATGAAAAGAGCGCGAAATGAAAAAAGGAAGAAATCCGTGAAGAGAGAATTGATGGTGGAATGGAGAGATACAGGAAGCGATAAAGCAGAAAAAAGAAGCTTTTAGACTTTGAAAGATATGTTATAGTAGAGCTGATCAAAACAGACGTTTGATTGATTTTATTTATAACAACGTGTTATATAAAAGCAATTATACATCATGCTTTTAAACACAAAATACTTAGCAAAATACACTAGAGCGTCGTTTATCCGAATAAATTGGAAACTGGGGTTGTTCGGATAACCGATTATGTACGAAAAAATATACAGATGTATTAATCTATCCCACGTTGAAATTTTTCTCCGTTGCGTGTCGCTTCGCGTTGAATTTTCGTCAATGTTAAGCTTAACGTAACTTTTTAAAATAATAATCGTGGCTATTGTATCGTTAAAAATTATTTTTTTATTTTTTACAAACGAAATAAATATATTGAAAAATATAAAATCCAAAAAATATATACTTTAGAAGTTTATCTAGTATGAAAAACGTTCAATTCAGCACAACACACAGTCCTCAGAAAAACACCACACAAAAGTGCCAGTGCTGCCAGCTAAAACACACATCAACAAAAAAAAAATATTGGAGTAGCCCAAGATATCGCCAAAGATTGCAGCGCCACAGCACCAGCGAAAATTTAAATTTGCCGACTGAAATCTTTTCGGTTAATCGACGTTTCGGATAACCGGCTTTCGGATAAAAGACGCTCTACTGTAATATAATTTTGATATACCGATATCATTTATAAGCGGTAAGATGCTGTTAGAGAATGATTAGAATGGATAAAACTGCTTGTTAATTTTGTTATTTTTAGTTGTATATTTATTTATCTTTTAATATTTTATCCCTGACAAAGATAAATATTGAAATATATTGAGATGACCCCTCAGAAAACTGGAGGATCACGAAGGTAAACGAATAGCTTGGTCAGGGGATAGTTGAAACTGGAGAGAAAGGTTCAAAAAGACCTAGTTTTTATGTTGGTGAAACGAAAAGAAAATGACAAGTGAGGTTGTCAGAACATCTGGCTGCTGTGCGGCTTAAAGTTGATACCTCTCCAGTAGTTTTTACATTGTTACGCGAATAATTGCCATATTGATGTTAATAATATAAAGATCTTATGTATGGAAAAAATGCTTTTTGCTTTTTTATACCAATCCTTATTTCGTTTCGAGTAAATAAATTAGTGACTTGGAATTTATTAGCCTCCATAAGTCAGAAAAAATAGGAGAATTATTTTTTTGTGTAATAAGTACAAATATGTAAAGAATGACTACTAATATAAAAGAAACTTGAGCGTGCGGCTTAGACATGAGCCTGAGGATATTTAATAAAAAATTTAAATGTGTTGATTATAATTGTTATATGAAAACATTTTTATTTTTCGATGTAAAATATATAAATACAAAAATTATTAATATGAAATCTGTCGTCTGTGTGTGAATTCCTTATAACTCTTGCAATTTCTATCCAATTAAGATGAAATTTTGGTTATATTCGTTTCATGATCTTAGGAAAAGTATAGGCTACTTATTTTGCGAAAATATTAGCTATTGAATAAACATTTAATCGATTTAGGATCGGTAATCGCGACCGTGAACGTCACTTTACCTTCATGCGCGACCAAGAAATTTTTTTTAAGTTGCACTTTTAGTAGTGTTGCAACGAATAGTATATTCGGCCTCAGGCCTAATACCGAATATTCGGCCAGGATCGTGGCCGAATAGCCGAATATTCGGCCAAAATATTCGGCTCGATTAACGCACGTACGAAAGTTGGCGCGCAAACTGCATTATGGCAAGGACGCTGCTCTCTATTACCTGCTGTCACTACGCTTCGCCAATTGCGTTAATTCTTGACAGTTGTAGTGTACAGACAAGAGCGTCATTACAGTATGTGATAAATGTCGAATGTGGATAACAATGAAATGACCTACACGGAAAAGGAACAGAGAAGGGCCGCGAAGTGAAAATGTGAAAATAAATATGAAATTGGGTTGATAACATAATCGAACAAGTCGAGGCAGCTTATTGGAGCGAAATTCGCGGCCGTCAATGCCAATCAATTGTTGTCATAGACTTCGGAAAGCTAAATACTTGTAATGAAAATCACTTTGCGTGCACGGCAAAAGCCTGGGGCCGTTCGGGCTACCAAGCTGTCTCGAATCTGTAAAATCATAACTGCGACATATACCGACGTCCTATCTGTCTCTTTTCTCCGTTATCACCAGGCTGAGTCACGTAATTGTAAAATGGAAAAACTACGACGGAAAAGTGAGAAATCGAAAGTATCGTGAGCGCGTATTATGATATATGCATGGGCATACGTAAACTAGAGCGATAGAGGAAATAGAAAGGAAAGAGCAAAGCCGAGCGCTTAAAAAGAAGGTTAGGCAGGGTGAGACCCTCAGATGTGCGACGATTCTGGAACGAGTAGGTGTGTACAGTACGTGACCTGATCTTTGTAATTATAAATTGTAAATACAAGTGACTTATATTATTTTTTTATTTATTTTTTGCATGTTATAAGTTATAAATAAATATAAACAAACAACACCAACCCGATAACATTAAATCTAAATACCAAACTTATTAATTTACTGTGTTTTTGTTATTTCTTACTCCCATTTTTAGGTATTCGGTATTCTGCCGAATAGCGAAAAACAGGCCAAATAGGCCGAATACCAAATAGTAACCGAATATTCGTTACATCACTAATTTTTAAATATTTTGGTAAATCGGGTACTTTTAAATTCATTCAATTTAAACGTTACTAACGATGTTACTACATCGGGTCACTTCTTCAGAAAATCTTTGCATAGTGACCGCATGACGTTCTATTATTCAATCGAAAATTACGATATAACCAGCCCATTATTTAGAAAGTATTATCGCTCATCTAATTAATGTTGAGGAAATTTTGCAAATAAAAGCATAATTAACTCATAAATTGTCAGAATACATTTATATTTATTAATAAATGTTTTAGACTGCAAATTACCGACATCTGTCTTAAAAACATACCTTTCGCAATTGTTTCGAACGTCAGCTCGCTTCTAGGCATTACCGTCTACGGACGACCACTTTTCCGTCGTCCAGTCTGCAATCTTCTATTGGTTCCAAGTGAACACGGAATCTGTTTGTTTCCCATTCAGTGCGTGTTGTATCTCATGCGGTTGCGACAACTTCCGACGAAATTGCGACTGCTGTAATCCAAATCGGTTTATCATGTTCCATCAGGTCTTTAGCTACTTTACAACGATGCTGGTTTGCTTTTGCAACGGCGTAAAAAAATCTTAGCCTTTTGCCAAACTGCTTCCGCAGCCCGCGGTTTAAAATCCGAAGCACAAAGAGAAACAAAATAAAATAATCAAAAATTACGCAAAAACGTAGTCGACAAGATTCGAACTTGTGCAGAAAAACACCAACGGATTTCTAGTTCCTCGCCTTAACTACTCGGCCACGACTGCTTCCTGCCCCTTTCCTGCAACTACGATTTCACGTTTCATTACTTTTCGTGAGAAAACAGCCCCCGAATTCACTTCTCTCTCCAATGGCATTGCCGCAACTTTTAAACATTTCCTGTAAATGCAGCGTTCGTTCATCTGTAACACAACTATATGAACCCGCGATTCGTAATTCATTCACAAACCAAACTTAACACGAAGATCAGAACTACAAACGCTATATTGTCTCTCTTTGTTGGCTTATTATTCTTATTGTGCAAATCTACCGAACACCTTACTTTGTTAGTTTGGAAACGTTTTCATAAATACGATTGCATAGGCAAATTATACAACTACGAGGTACGTTTTCTATCTTACAAATACTCTTCGTTGAAAATCCCGAACATGTACTCATATCACGTATTCAGTAGAAAGAATAATTAATTAGCAATTACTACAACAATTTTTATCTTACGTGTTGTCAAAGTGTATACAGAAATGTAAAATTTTTCCTGTTTGTGAGTATAAGTGATGGTACTTTTCTTGGTGAAAAAGCATTTCGTGTGTTTCAACACAATTCTTATAGCATTGATAATAATCGTGTATTCTTTTACACAATAAACAGTGCGGCGAAAATGATTAATTCGTATTTCTAGTTAATAATATGAAGAAATTCGAAATTACTTCCTATGCATAATAAATAATTTATTCTCTAAATATGATCATTATTGTTAGATAAAATTCTAAGAATGTGAAGTGGGAAACAATTAAATTAATCTCTTAGTTAATTAATTAATTACAGTCATATTCCAATCCGATTCTAGAATTAAGCCAAAGGTCAAGTAGAAAAAATAAAAATCAAATGGAAAAATTCACGCACGTTCTATTTCGTTCAATGTCTTGATAGATAAGACCGATCGAATATCTTTTTAATTTCAAAATTATTGCTGAGGTTGTAAACCCAAACCGTGACCTTAGTCACTACTGGCGATTTATTTAGTATGTTAGACAGATTTTATTATATTTATGAAGTAAAATAAGTAACTATACCGGATAGAAGAAAGTAATAAATTTGCCGAAACGTTCGATTTATGACAATTAAAAGTAGTTTATACTTACCGATAAAATGGAAGCAAACGAAACAAAACTGAAAAAACACTGGAAATGAGATAATTTCGATCGCACGAACTGAAAATCCATACGTTCGCAATAACAATAACCGACCGCTTGCAACAATAAAACTCTGACAATTTGTTATTACAGGGATTTATTGTTGCGCTGCCACGAAATTTAACATTAAAAGTTTGGCCAAATTGCGTGATTTGCGCAACAGAACCAAACAACTAGAAGTTAGCTAATTAGACTTTAAATATTATGAAATTACATATAAATAAAATAATAATAGCTACGCCACAATCGTTCTGTTTGAAGGGGTAAGCATCTTCACAGAATTGTCTGTGAAAAATTTATTGCGATAAGAACTACCCCTTCACGTAAATCAAGGTAAAAATGTAAACAAACGTTAGATAATCGCGATTTTTGTCGTTTTCCAGCTCTAATTTAACTAATTTTCATATTTTTGAGAGAATGAGAGGCGAAAACTTAGTGCTCAACATAATCCCTCTTGAATCAGTCCTATCACCCCCCAATAATCAATAAAACGGCGCAGTCCATTTTAAACCAATGGCAGCGCAGGTAGAAATGATTGACAGGTCAAATGACGTCACGATGAGGAAAACCATTTTGCACTCCACACAGTACAGTGTCGTTCCCCATCTCTCAAATTTTCATCTGCATAAGAAACAACGAAAATAAATTTATCAATATTAATATTTCCAGTTATCGAAGGCTTCAATATTTTTAGTTATCCATTTAAACGAAGTGAGAGTGACTCCATATTTTTTTAAACATCAGCTAAAAAGAGGACGAATCGCTTGAAAGACCTGTGCCACAGAGTAAACGTACTGTTTGAAGACACGAAGTGTGTCATAGCCTACATAGATTACTAGTTGAATTATAATTTTCTTGTAGAAATCACTCAATCGAAACACCTGTAGAAATGTTTATTATGATTTTCAATTTTCCGGTGGTTTAGCTGTTCTAAATGTTGATTTAGTAAACGTCTCTTCAATCCGAAAATATCTTTCCGGTAGACTACCGCATAGCCAATTCAGGTTATAAATTCCGTTTACTGTTTTCGACAGATGCATTTCGAGCTAGGTTAACTTACTAGCTTTTCCTCAGTGCTACAAAATAAATTTTAATTATAAAATTGATAAAAACAACGCGAGTAGATAATGTTACAACAAAATTAAAATACATTTCGTAATACCTTAAGATTTTTATGGGTTTCAAATGATCTAATTTTCACACTTATACGGTACTTTTAGTCCCATTTACAGTTGTGAAAATCTGACTATCGTATGAGAATTTTTATTAAATATGTAACAAGTTATATTTCATCATCATTTCCGTTATTTCTCCCGTTCTCACCCCGTTGTCCGAGGAATAGAACCCGAATAATGAACTGCGTAATTCGTCCGTCAAGAAGGTCATCCCTAGGACAAAGTCGTCCGAGGCGACCGCGGAAGAACTCCCCTCTCCCCGGGGCGTTTGTTTGTTTTTGCTAATTGGTCACACCACAGACACCTTGTAATAGAGTAGTCTCCTGCGGGTGTTCCTGTATTGAGGGTAGACAAGAGGTTACCTGCAAGGGTCACCCTTACGGTGAGAACATTACCAAAAATGGTCAGTCATCTCCCCAGGTGATGACGAATTTAACATTAATTGGTCAAGCAATGTCTGCATTGTCGTCACCCATAACGGGGGAGGCTGTCATAAATCGGGAGAAGTGACAGATTGCGTCAGAGGAGTCCCCGAGATTTCCCACGCTAAAAAAGTATAAAAGGGGAATGAACGGAGGTCTCGAGGCGATCATCGGAGAAAGAAGACTACAAGCGTCTACTCTGGAAGGACTTCAAGGTTTCTGATCGCCGACCTAAAGAGGTAAATACTTAGATTGTTTTTACTTCACTCTCTCTCGGTATACTCGGGAATTAGAAAATTGTTGTTTACTAAAATACTCGAGAATTAGAATTTATTTATCTGTTCCTTTTGATAGGACTTAGACATATTTTGTGTCGAGGACCTTCGACGGTCTCACTTACGGGATAGACGGACATCGGTTGTCCGATATTGTCGCAACTTGGAATTTATTATAATTATCGCTTACATATTGTTTAGAATTAATGTGTAATTTTAATGTATTTGTATTAATTTTATGTTTATATTAAATATGTTATTCCTAATTTAATGACTCTTGTTAAGTACTACCGACATCTCATCACGACTTCATTACGCCTCCCACTCCTTTAGCCCTCCTATAGCCATTTCCTGACAGCCAAGCCGGTAAGTGGGGAGAAGCTCTCTGCTTCAGCCCCCTCGGTTAGCACACAGTACTTTTACCACATTACAAAACTACTCGAAGGGCTTGTATCGTGTATTGTAAAAAAAAAACACTGCTTGCTACCTTATAACATGCAAATCATAACATATAGTAACTTTTTACAAATATTAAAAAATTTTTTTTTAAAAATTTTTTAAATTTTTTATAAAAGACATTAAATATACATACAGATTTCTTTCCAATTAAAATCATATTATCTTTCAAAATTTGACAGTATATGTTATACAACTTTTTTAAAACACTATTAAGAATACAACAAAATTTTATATGCGACAATGTATAATCCTTATGATTTAACTAATCTATCTTAGTGCCTCTATTATAAAATACCATTGCTGGTCGATTTGCATACCGGTTAATACATAATATCATTATTATATTTTATTATTTCTGTGTGTTCTTTGAATTTACGTGTATAAATATCTTATGAAAAAGATATTTATAAACGTTTGAACGGAATGAAAAACATTTTTTAAGCATAATTCCAAACAAAAACGAATCTTGTTCTTTCCGATTACTTAAAATTAAGAAAACTAAATTATACAGAATAAAGGAAATTATTGTAACGTGAAATTCTGAATATTTTGAGCTAAAATATTCTAAAAATTACAAAAAAAATTATTTAAAAATTAAATACAATATTTCGATACATTTTTATCAAAGCTAAAAATCAAAGAGAACATGGAACAATTGTATCCTTTGTTGACAGTCAGTCCTTGAGCTCTTCATCTCCCATGACTAAAGGGCTGACTAACCCAAAACGACACAACGTGACACTCAGTCAGATGATTTTAACTCAACATCTATTGGATGAGAAAAAGAGTATAAAAGAGGGATACGCGCCAACATCCAAGCACATCATAAGGTACCCTCTAGTTATTAATTTTGTGCCACACTCCCAGGGATTGAAACTTCCTCTCACCAGATACAATTAGGAAAAGTCAAGTTATTTCAGAGGTAATATAATATCGTTTATAAACTTTCTCCCTTCTTTCTCCACGCTGGATGGAATATTTAGTTATTTTATTTGTAATCAGTTTTTCTGTTTGTTGTTAAAATGTTTGTTGTTTTTTCTTCTTTTAACTATCTTTATATAGAAGTTTTATTTTTTCACTTGGACGCCAGATAAAGTTGGATTTGTCGGCAACTACGACATTTCTTGTCAGGTATATTTAAGACTTTATGAAATTTTATTATATAGTCTGAATTTTTTTACTTTTGTTCAAACTGTAAATATCGGAAGAATTATTACTTTCGGTCTCTTAAAATGAAGTGTACATATCTCTTGTGGACAAAGAAATCGACTAAGAAACGAAATGTACAAACCATTTGTTAAAATTTAGAACGGAACAATTGAAAACATTTTATCTTTCATTTGATTTGTTCGCTTGCTCCAGTATTCAAAATCTGCTTGAAGCTAAATGATATACCATTACATTTTTGATGGTGATAACCTGAACTTTTTGTAACGTAGAAAAATAATTGAATCATTTAAGAGTGAAACCTTTGCTTCACGTATAAATAATTGAATTTCTATTGATTTACTTTAAACTTTCTGAATATTGAAGATTGTTCATTAAAAATTGTAAGTCGTAAATAGAACAAAACAAATAGAGGTTATAATTACACTATTCCCAATACTTTACGCAGTAAGTAAGTATATTTGAGATAAATATTTAAATCGGACAGTAATATATCGTATAAGTAAAATATATTAGGTATTAGTGTACAATCGTATCGTCCCACGTGATCATTATGATGAAATTGCTAAACGGCTTTGCTATGGGTCTACTTTTTGCTGTTCCGCTTTCTGCCACGGCGAAACTCGAAACTTTTCAACTTCGTATTCCATCGGCTTCGACGGAAAAAGTGACGTCATTTTGCCTTTCTGTCGTCCGTTGCCGAATGTGAGTACAAGGCATAAGTCTAAACTTCAATAAACTTAAAATTTTTACCTTTCGTATGTATATATTGCCCTATAGATTTATTATATTCCACTAGAAAATCTACATAATTGCTGTTTTAAGAATTATATTGTTTTTGATAGTTAATTAAATACTGAGAACAACATATTATTAATTCCAAAATTAATTGTTCTTTGTAGAAAAATTTCAAAATGAATAACGCAGATGCATTGACAGACACATCTTCAAGATGTCAAGAAATCTCATCTCGTGTGTTGAAAACCCCTGAAGTTGTACTAAATTCGTTTAAATATTTAGACGATCGAGACTTACAACAGTATGGCCAAGTGTGTAGTTTATTTAAAAATGTTACGGAAGACATTCTATATAAGAAAATAGCTATCTTTCGTAAGGTAATTATGTATTTAATTTTCATACATCTAATTATTATTACATTATTCACTTTATATACTGATAGCTTGCTTAATTTTAATTATACCAATAAAATTAATTATTTGCCTAGTTTACAAAAAATATTAATGTAATAACAAGAAATTTGTCCAAGATACACGTTTCATATATTATATTAAAATATTATTAGAGTATCGATCATTCTACATGTTTCCATGAGAATGGATAAAATGAGAGTTGAGTAGGGCAAACATATTTAATAATTCATTCAAACATGCATAGGCGATTTAGACTGAAATTTAAACTGTTTATTTGTACATAAATAGAGTGATTACTCGAAATAGTAAATAACGTTGTTAATTTTTGCTAGTCATCATACTTACAATTAATTCAAGTGGTAAATTTTCATCCAAAGTAATTTGTAAATTACAAAATTCGCAATTTTCCATTCTCGGAAAAGATATTCTTATAAACACATCAGACAGAGTTATGTGGCCTTGAAACCACAATGCTAACAGTTAATTATTCCATGTCAATTTTATACCAATAGAAATCACATACAAAAATCACTTTATTCGAAAAAAATGTGCCTCACCACACTACAATAAAGGTCCATAACACACAAACACACAAAATAAAAAGTAACAGCTCACATTTAATATTAACAAAAAAATACGTGTTAAAACAGCTGTATTTATTGTCATTGATCTATTTTAACTACCGTGTTTCCCCGAAAATAAGACATCCACTGAAAATAAGACCTAGCATAAGTTTTGCTGAATTGCGAAATATAAGACCTCCCCCAAAAGTAAGACCTAGCCAAGGTTTTTTTACTCATAACGGTCATTCACAGATGGTTGAAAGTGGTCGTTGGCTTTTTGAAAGTACAGCCACTGATTGGTCGGCAGACAATTACTCCACACGGCATGATTTGCATAAAACTATGGTTTGGGTATCACAGATTTGCATAACGTTACGGCTGGTGATGGCTAATTGGTCGGCCGTAAATCACGCTACATAACATTTGCATAGTGCTACGGTTGAATAAGCACTAATTGGTCATCAAGCCCGATGTCGACGCTATAAAACGGTTAAGTTGAAGGAAGAGTGGGAAGCCCACTCCAGCACGGCAACTTCTTAACTTCACGTCGGTTTTAATTAAGTTCAGTTCGACACGACCGGATATATGTCACTGTCCTCTAAGTTCGACTTGGGAATTTTTTTGTTCGATAATAAATGTGAATTCTTCTTCATAGAAAAAATAAGACATCCCCTGAAAATAAGAGTTAGTGAATATTTCAGAGCAAAATTTAATATAAGACACTGTCTATTTTTCACGGAAACACGGTATTCGGCAATTTGAACAATTAACATAGTTTTGGTGTGAAAATATATGAAAACAAACAACTTTATCTGATTAATTTGTCATTTTTTAACAGAAAATACCAATTACAATTCTAAACAAGTTAGCGGACAATTCTGAAACACTACGCTCTATCATCGGATACAGTGATAACTTTCAGTATTTATGGTTTCATTTGGAACCATTTAATCTTTGGGTGAAACCATGTTGTCCCAGACTATTAACTAGACCAACAGATGAAAAATTACTCCATGCACGTGTCTTTGTCCATGAAAGTAAGAACAGTAAGTACTTGCATTTTTCACAACTATCGCTTTTATGATGACCAATATTCATGTTTAACCATTTATTCAATTATAGGAGGAAACGTCAAACTATCATTTGATGATCCTGCCACAGAAGACGAAATCGAAATAAATATTGCAATGTTTCCATCAGTTCCAGGCTTCAATATTCGTCATTTTTCATTTACATCCGAAGAAAACCTTCAAATTCGTCGAGATAAAATGCCATACGTTTCGGAATTACTCGAGATACCAGAAGAGAAACTGAAGTGTGTCATCGGATTTGCGGATTATGGGATCGATTTCCATGACGACGGAAATGGTGCATACATTGGTTACTCGCTTAAAAATTTTATAGACAGAGGCATTGCTTTCTATGGTGAGGGAGTTCAGGCAGTTTGTATACGTATCGACCGCAATTATTATAGTGTCAAAGAACAGTTAGAGAGACTAAAACATTTGAAACCGAAAATAGCGCAAGAGAAATGTTTCGCATACATTTTTGTATATTATAGATGGAGGAAAGGCGTAAATGATATACTGGAAGCGTTCAACGCAGAATTTCCTTTTCTTACCTTTGTTCTTCATCACTATACTCCTTCGTTTGTAGTGTGCAATCCACCCGAAAATTACAATTACGATTGTAAGGAAGTTTTACCACATAGAGAATTGGCATGTGTAGTTTTTGTATGGTACGAATAAAAACGTAGTGATAAAATGCTATATTTTTCGTCTCGAAGCAAATTAAATCATGTTGCAACATTGTACATTCTTTTGTATTAAACAATATTATGTTTTAACATTTATTCAATATGTAAGCATGAATTCGACAAAATAAACGGTTTTTCTTTTCTAAACACTTGTTCTTCATTAGCCTCCTTTACCGCAGCCCACATACGCGATTTTCCTTTGGCTCATTCTGAAGCGGGATTAATTGTCTTTTCAGACGGCAATCTTACACTGGCCACAGAATTCGAATTTTTAGGCCCAATCTACAACAGATCTAACCTATCATTGGTGTCAGAGCTCGGGATAATTTGTGTACCACAACATTTCGGTAAGTAAGCTGACGAAAAGTTTTTCTAGAAAGTGGGTTGAACGATGGAGGCTGATGCAAGTGTTTCGACGCGACCTCGGGACAGTGCCAGTAGCGGTTCTTTCTCCCCTTTCTCCGAGTTCGGAGGAATGATCCTGATATTTTTGGGCGAAACGGAACGAGTGTCGCGGGATGGACGCTTCACCAGTGTCTGATCATTGCCAAGTTCAAGCTTACGGGCATGGCCCGAGACTTCGCGTGGCGCGACCTGCAGATAAAATGCGTGACGGACTTCGATACCTTTCAAAAGCTAATGATTCAACGATTTCATCGGAAGCCGTACTCCATTAAGGTACCAAAATTTCATGCGTGTACCCAGAAAAGAGATGAAAAGGTGAAGGAGTTTGCGGTCCGTTTGCAGATTCTTGCCAGCGCAACGTTCATAGATCACACGGGCGCAAACGAACAGGAGAGCGCAGTTATCAAACGCTGTATAAAGGATTTAAAAGATAGACTCGAAAAATTTTAATTTTTTGTAAATAGTCTAAAACTTCAATTAAGAAGAAAAAATATATCCTCAGTTATCGCAAAAATTGTTACTTTAATATTATTTTCACGTGTTTTAGCTGGCAACACTCATTCGTCCATGAAAGGGAGCCAGTATTTAAACGAGGCTTAATTTGTTAATTTTTAACGATACAATAACGACGATTATTATTTTAAAAAAAATTTTGTTAGGCTTAACATCGATGAAAATTCAACGCGAAGTAGGTTAATAGCGATATACTAATATACTAATTACATGGGATACAATAATATACTACACTAATAATGGACTTTTTTATACTTTTCAGTTATCCGTCTTTTCAATTATCCGACCAATCCCAGTCCCCAATTGAGTCGGATAATCGAGGCTCTACTGTAGTCGCAAAAAAACCCAAGGCTACAAATTAGTCATGGATTATAGACAATTAAATAAACTTACCAAGATAGACTCATACCCATTGCCCCATACACCTCCTGATCGTGAGGGAGTGTTTATTGCTTGTACGTTAGTCAAAACATGAAAGGGCGGTAGAGTATCCATAAGGATAATGAACGTGAAAACGCAACCCGTTAAGATTAAAAAGGAAAATAAAATAGGAACCTTTCTCTTAGCGAAAGAAGAAACAAAAGAAAATGCAGAGCAGAATAAAACTACGCGATCAAATGAAACAGAGTTAACAAGAGCTCAATTTGCAAATTTATTTGACTTTAGTGAAGTAGGGAAGGATAAGTCGACCTCTTTGTTAGATTTATTATATAAATACAAACATGTATTTGTCAAAGACGATTTTGACTTGAGCTATTGCGATTTAGTGGAGCACAAAATAGACACAGGGAACAGTCCCCTGGTTTGTCATGCCCCTTACCGAATCCCATATGTGCAACAAGAAATAATGGATAAAATAATAAAAAAATATGATTAAAAGCGATGTTGTTGAACCATCCAGCTTCCCCTACAGCAAATCCTAACCCAACGCCGAATCCCCTTACGTTGGTTGGATTGAGTGGAATTATCCCTTTATTACTTGTATTCTCGGGCCAAGCTGGAGGCCCCAGGGTGACAGACTTATTTGATTCGTTAACGGATGTCACCAAGGTAGCAGCATGGTCGAAAGCGCAAATGTTGGCCGTGGCAAAGCTTAAACTTACCGGGATAGCCCGGGAATTTGTTAGGAAAGACCGTCGAATCAAGGAAGTAGAGGAATTCGACGAGTTTAAGCGATTAATGATAGAGCGTTTTGACCGCAAACCCTTTACATTTCGCCTAAATAGATTTTATACATGCGTGCAGAAACGGGAGGAGGACGTACAAATGTATGCCGCTAGCCTACAGGCATTGGCCATGGAGATAAAGATCACACCAGAGCCTGGCGCAAATGCCGCAGAAACAGCCATCATTCACAGAGTCCAAAGCAAAGAGCTAGATGAGAGATTAAAGGCACAATTCCTAAATGGGATCGATATACGCATAAGGCAGCGAACAATGTCCTGAGAGCCTGCCACCTTCGACGACGCATTAAAAGCCGCCATTAGCGAAGAAAGGATAGAAAACCTTACCGCACATCCGCGAGGGATCATGCGAACAATTAGAGAAAGCGAAGAACCGACTAATTCCTTTACCTCTTCAAGCGAGCTACATCAACTAACGGCAGCGATGAACGAGATCAAGGCTCGCATGGAAAGTTTAACCAGAGCTACCTCTCAAAACGGCTTTAGAAATCCTACCTCGAGGAGAAACCAGCGAGGAAGCTATACTAATACCAACTATGATAACAACCCCTATAATAATTCGAATTTACGGCGAAGCGAATATCGTTCGAACTCCCCTAATCACAGATACACTCAGCCGAGTAACCGACCTAGCGAATGCTCCACGCGTCTACAAAACAACTTTCAGAATCGAGGTAGATGGGAAGGCAATATACGTAGTATCATAGAACAACGACCTCAATATTACCTTAGAAGAAACCTTACCGAGGAGAACGAGACGAGGTGGAAAGGCATAATAGGGCTAACGAGAACTGTGTTAAAACCTAACCCTATTATATTAGTCTACATTAATAATATCCCCGCGAAAATGCAAGTTGACCCTAGAGTGGAACGAATGCTCATATCAAAGGACCTAGCAAACCGATTGAAGGGGAAAGCTCCTCTCAAATTTGGACTTAGACAAAAATTAGAACCCATCTTAGGTAAGCCAACTACTGCAATAGGAACAGTAATGCCTACGTTCAAATTACGGAAAAAGAAACTTTGCATGCCATGTGGTATAGTACGAGCCGAAGTCACTACCCCGTGTGACGGGATCTTAGGCCGCGACTTCATAGAGGCGACGCGACTAACATTACACTTTGATAATGACCAGGTGGTGTTGCCCCATGGAAAGCTGATCCATTTTTGTACGCCTCGGCGACCGCGAAAAAGAAAGAGGAGGCGGGAAGACCCTGATAAACGTGAGAATTTTCGGGAATATTCGGACGTCTTCGCTGAACGAAGTGAAAGAAAAACCGGAGAAAACCGTCCGAGAATTAAAAACGGAAGGAAACCCGCAATCCATCGAACCCGTAGAAAAAATAAGCGACAGCGGGAGAACACGGACATGACCATCGAATCACCTACCGAAACCTCGGAAGAAGACTCATTAATGACCGCCTTACAACCAAGTAAGTTTTCTGAGGAGGACTTCAATTTAGCCTCCATACTCCCTTTATTACTGGAAAGCGAAATTGAGAGTGAGGACACTGAGCCGAATCGGAACCAGAAGGAGAACATGAAATTACTCCTCCATATACATTCCGAAGTCAAAGAGCAATTCCAGGTCAACAGTGGGTTACGCCTAGAACTACCCGTGGTCGAATTTCACGATTTATTTAATGCTAGCATCAGTAACGCTTTTTCAAACTCCACCGTAATGACGAAACACAAACATAGGAATGCCCATTGGTGAAACGATGCTCTTGATGCCCAAAGAAACAGTGTCTGCAGGATAAACCGAGATAAACAAAGCACGCACGAACGCGTGGCGCAAATACTGCTCGGAAATAGGGAATAAAACCACTTGGAGTAACCCCTATCACATCATCATGAAGCCCAGAAAAAACATTGGCATCCCAGCCAATATGGAGAAAGTGAACTGTGGGTACACCATTGATCTGGATGATACGATTAAAAATCTTTTCACTACCCATTTCCCTCCAGACGACCACGAGGAAGATCACTCAGAGCAGAGGAATATCAGGAGAGAAGTCCTCTACTCACCTATCACTGACGACAACATCCCGTTCACTTTTACGGAGGTGGCCACTGCTATTAAATCTTTACAGAACAATAAGGCCCCCGGCATTGATGGGATTACGGCCCGTATGGTCAAAAGGGCATTTAAACCATTCCTATCGCCTTCGTCCTTAGCTTCAACTTGTGCCTAACCATACATCAATTTCCAAAATGCTGGAAACATGCTGCTGTGAAATTCATACCCAAAATAGGGACTCCCAACTCGCAAAAGTCACAGATCTGAGGCCAATTAGCCTTCTGCTCATACTGGGCAAGGTTCTTGATGGACTTCTAATCAATAGGATTAACCACCATCTCACGAATAACAACCACCTACATCCCCATCAATTTGGCTTTGTCCAAGGGAGCTCCACCTATCATGCTATCCACAGGGTAATCCAATTCATAGGCAGTGCCGGGAAAAATGAAGAACACGTAGTGTTGATCTCAATAGATTACAGGAACGCATTTAACTCTCTGTGGTGGCCATCCCTTCTTTCGCAGCTCAAGACCTTTAACTGTCCACAAAACCTATTCAAGCTGCTCACCAGCTATCTGAAGGACCGTACTGCTGGTTTTCNAAACGAAGAGCACGTAGTGTTGATCTCAATAGATTACAGGAACGCATTTAACTCTCTGTGGTGGCCATCCCTTCTTTCGCAGCTCAAGACCTTTAACTGTCCACAAAACCTATTCAAGCTGCTCACCAGCTATCTGAAGGACCGCACTGCTGGTATTCACGAGTTTCGCACACCTGTCCTCTGGCCTGTTGCCCGGGGTTGCCCCCAAAGTTCCTGTTCAGGGCCTGGAACATTATGTACACAGCCTTCTTGACATTGTCCCTAACACGACTACCGGCACCTGGGCTACCCAGGGATATGCCGACGATACCTTGGTTATGATGTCCAATAAAAACAGTAAGAAATTGCTGCAAGAGGCCAATTCTTTTCTTAACCAAATTTTAGAGTGGGGCAACCTTAATAAACTATCCATTAACCTACATAAGACTACCTGCATGCTAATGTCGAAAGGGACTCAACTCAAGAAACCACACTCAATCAAAATAGGAGGTATTAGGATAATATACAGTGATAGCATAAAATACTTGGGCATTACTATCGATCAGGGCTTGAATTGGAATATTCTCATAAAAAACGCTTGTGACAAGGCCATAAAACTTTCGAACCTTCTCTGCTTTTTCGCAGAAAAAACTGGGGCCTCAACAACAAGAACTTAACAAATATCTATCGCCTGGCCTTAGAGCCGGCCATCCTTTATGGTGCGCCCTTTTGGAGGGACGCAGTGGATAAAGTTTACGTAAAGCGTAAGCTTCTAAAGGCTCAACGTGTCAGCCTCCTCAAGATCACCAAGGCCTACAGGACTGCCCCCACATCTGCCCTACAGGTGATTACTGGCATCCCTCCAATACATCTAAGTGTAACGGCCAATGCAGCTACTTGGTATCTTACCAACCTCAGTCTCTCAGATCGTACGAAGACCTAACAAGTTATCTAAATATTGGCATTCTTCCCAGCCTGGATATGCAACAAACCTTTATGCTTAACCACAAGAACACCCAAGTTACTCTTCACAGGCGTTGCAGGCATCCTGCTTTATCTCCTACCGTTAATCTTCTCACTGATCCTAGTGTTGCCAACATCAACAACGCCAACACCAGCTTCACAGATGGGTCAAAATCGTTTTTTGGTACGGGCGCTGCCATCGTGCACAGAAATAGCAACTGTACATACCCGGTCCACAAAAAGGGCTTTAAACTTGCAGGTTACTGCTCTATTATGCAAGCAGAACAGTACGCCATCTACAAAGCATTGGTCTACATCAACAATTCCAATCAGCTTCGCGGGAAGCAGGTCTGCATCTGCTCTGACCAGGCCGCTCTCTGAAACATAAGCAAGAAAACCCAGCATAACTATCTCCACCAACTCATCATGGACGAACTGAAGAAAATCAAAAGCAACCTCGTTTACTTTTCGTGGACCCGCGCCCATCACGGTGTAATAGGAAATGAGGAAGCAGATGTGCTGGCTAAGGAGACAGCCACTTCTCCTGTTACATCAAGCTTTGATGACATCCCAACAGTTGCTATCAAGAATCTCATTAGAGAAACGCTCATCCACGTGTGGCAGAGAGGATGGGAAGAAGCGGACACTGGCAGGACTACCTTTAAATTCCTGCTTAACATTCCCAACCGTCTCTCTCTCAACCACATATATGGCAACTATTTCACAAGCCAACTCCTCACTGGCCATGGGAACTTTCGCCAATATCTCAATAGATTCCACCACAGCGATACCCCCTTCTGTCAGTGTGACAGTGGCGCTATATACTCTGCACTTCATCTTTGAATGCAACCTCTATGACACACAGAGAACTCAACTTATTCACAAAGCCCTCATTGAAGGACTCAACTGGCCCTGAACGCCCGATCTCCTCATCAACAACAGTGCTGCCTACAACGGACTTACCGAATTTATCCGGGAAACCGGCGCTTTAAATCCAGACTTCACCAACCGAAATCAGACAAGGGACTCTTCACAAGACAGTTGACCTCTACACCAGGGGCCTTGTTATAACCGACGAAACATGCACCCATTTGTAACTATCACCACTTTCAACTCCGATATTTATAATTGTTCTGTAACTACAAAGTTTTTCTTTCATATGTAACGCGCCATAACTATGTGTACACTCTTTCTTTTCGCGTCCTGCACATATATCCTCCTATTTAAATTACTGTGTTGTTCGCGCTGACGATTTCTCTCATCTTCACCATCTTTCCTATCACACTTTGACCCCCCTCATTCATTACCCCTCCTTTTTTCACCCAGGCGATACCCCTGAGTAGTCTTGGTCTTCCGCCCCTTTCATTAAAAATAAAAATATAAAAAATAAAATAATAAAATAATATAAAGATCTTATGTATGGAAAAAAATGCTTTTTGCTCTTTTATACCAATCCTTATTTCGTTTTGATTCAATGGATTAGTTACTTGGAATTTATTAGCCTCCATAAGTCAGAAAGGATAGGAGAATTATTTTTCCGTGTAATAAGTACAAATATGTAAAGAATGACTACTAATATAAAAGAAGCTTGAGTGTGCAGCTTAGACATGAGTTTGAGGATATTTAATCTAAAAGTTAAATGTGTTAATTATAATTATTATATGAAAACATTTTTATTTTTCGATTTAAAATATTTTATACAAAAATTATTAATATGAAATCTGTCGTCTGTGTGTGAACTCCTTATAATTCCTGCAATTTCTATCCAATTAAGATGAAATTTTGGTTGTATTCGTTTCATGATCTTAGGAAAAATATAGGCTACTTATTCTGCGAAAATATTATCTATTGAATAAACATTAATCGATTTAGGATCGGTAATCGCGACCGTGAACGTCACTTTACCTTCATGCTCGACCAATAAATTTCCTTTAAGTTGCATATTTACTAGTGTTGCAACGAATAGTATATTCGGCCTCAGGCCTAATACCGAATATTCGGCCAAACTATTCGGCTCGATTAACGCACTATGGCAAGGATGCTGCTCTGTATTGCCCGCTGTCACTACGCTTCGCCAATTGCGTTAATTCTTGACAGTTGTAGCGTACAGACAAGAGCGTCATGGCAGTATGTGATAAATGATTATATCGAATGTGGATAACAATGAAATGACCTACACGGAAAAAGAACAGAGAAGGACCGCGAAGTGAAAATGTGAAAATAAATATGAAATTGAGTTGATAACATAATCGAACAAGTCGGGGCAGCTTATTGGTGCGAAATTCGCGGCCATCAATGCCAAACAATTGTTGTCATAGACTTCGGAAAGCTAAATACTGTACTTGTAATGAAAATCACTTAGCGTGCACGAGCAAAAGCCTGGAGCCGTTCGGGCTACCAACTGTCTCGAATCTGTGAAATCATAACTGTGACATATACCGACGTCCTGTCTGTCTCTTTTCTCCGTTATCACCAGGCTGAGTCACGTAATTGTAAAGTGGGAAAACTACGACGGAAAAGTGAAAAATCGAAAGTATCGTGATCGCGTATTATGATATATGCATGGGCATATGTAAACTAGAGCGATAGAGGAAAGAGAAAGGAAAGAGCAAAGCCAAGCGCTAAAAAGAAGGATAGGCAGGGTGAGACCCTCAGATGTGCGACGATTCTCGAATGAATAGGTGTGTACGTGACCTGATCTTTTTAATTATAAATTGTAAATACAAGTGACTTACATTATTTTTTTATTTATTTTTTGCATGTTATAAGTTATAAATAAACATAAACAAACAACGCCAACCCGATAACATTAAATCTAAATACCAAACTTATTAATTTACTGTGTTTTTGTTATTTCTTACTCCCATTTTTAGGTACAAAGTGTCCGGATTACCGAAAATAATTACATATTTCGCATTGTTTTGCTAGCAGTAACTCACAATATTCTCTACTCCAACTGTTCGAACAGAACTGCTCACATAAAACACACGAAATGTATGTCATCGTGTAAAAATTGGATGGGGAGATTCACATCGCGACATGCTTCTGTGCAAGCAGACACGTAACGGGGACGGGTACCTTGACGGAAGGTGCGTCGGACTACTGAGCATGTCGGATTAAAAAACGTCGGACTATAGAGGGACAACTGTATTCGGTATTCTGCCGAATAGCGAAAAACAGGCCAAATAGGCCAAATACCGAATAATAACCGAATATTCGTTACATCACTAATTTTTACATATTTTGGTAAATGGCGTACTTTTAAATTCATTCAATTTAAACGTTACTAACGATGTTACTACATCGCGTCACTTCTTCAGAAAATCTTTGCTTAGTGACCGTGTGACGTTCTATTATTCTATCGAAAATTACGATCTAACCAGCTCATTATTTAGAAAGTGTTATTGCTCATCAAATTAATGTTGAGGAAATTTTGCAAATAAAAGCATAATTAACTCATAAATTGTCAGAATACATTTATATTTATTAATAAGTGTTTTAGACTGCAAATTACCGACATCTGTCTTAAAACATACCTTTCGCAATTGTTTCGAATCTCAGCACGCATCTAGGCATTGCCTTCTACGCACGATCACTTTTCTGTCTGGTCTGCAATTTTTCACTGATTCCAAGTGCAGACGGAATCTGTTTGTTTTCCATTCAGTGCGTGTTGTATCTCATGCGGTTGCGACAACTTCCGACAAAATTGCGACTGCTGTAATCCAAATTGGTTTATCATGTTCCATCAGGTCTTTAGCTACTTTACAACGATGCTGGTTGCTTATGCAACGGCGTAAAAAAAATCTTAGCCTTTTGCCAAACTGCTACCGCAGCCCGCGGTTTAAAATCCGAAGCACAAAGAGAAACAGGAAATAAAAATAATCAAAAATTACGCAAAAACGCAGTCGACAAGATCCAAACCTATGCGGAAAAATCCCAACGGATTTGTAGTTCGTTGCCTTAACCACTCGGCCACGACTGCTTTCTGCCTCTTTCCTGCAACTACGATTTCACGTTTCATTACTTTTCGTGAGAAAACAGCCCCCGAATTCACTTCTCTTTCCAATGGCATTGCCGCAACTTTTAAACATTTCCTGTAAATGCAGCGTTCGTTCATCTGTAACACAACTATATGAACCCGCGATTCGTAATTCATTCACAAACCAAACTTAACACGAAGATCAGAACTACAAACGCTATATTGTCTCTCTTTGTTGGCTTATTATTCTTATTGTGCAAATCTACCGAACACCTTACTCGGTTAGTTTGGAAACGTTTTTCATGAATACGACTGCATAGGCAAATTATATAACTACGAGGTACGTTTTCTATCTTACAAATACTTTTCGTTGAAAATCCCGAACATGTACTTATATCACGTATTCAGTAGAAAAATAAATAATTCGCAATTACTACAACGATTTTTATCTTACGTGTTGTCAAAGTATATTCATAAATGTAAAATTTTTCCTGTTTGTGAGTATAACTGATGGTACTTCTCTTGGTGAAAAAGCATTTCGTGTGTTTCAACACAATTCTTATAGCATTGATAATAATCGTGTAATCTTTTACACAATATACAGTGCGGCGAAAATGATTAATTCGTATTTCTAGTTAATGATATGAAGAAATTCGAAATTACTTCCTATGCATAATAAATAATTTATTCTCTAAATATGATCATTATTGTTAGATAAAATTCTAAGAATGTGAAGAGGGAAACAATTAAATTAAGCTCTTAGTTAATTAACTAATTACAGTCATATTCCAATCCGATTCTAGAATTAAGCCAAAGGTCGAGTAGAAAAAATAAAAATCAAATGGAAAAATTCACGCACGTTCTATTTCGTTCAATGTCTTGATAGATAAGACCGATCGAATATCTCTCTAATTTCAAAATTATTACTAAGGTTGTAAACCCAAACAGTTACCTTAGTCACTACTGGCAATTTATTTAGTATGTTTGACAGATTTCATCAATTTTATGAAGTAAAATAAGTAACTATACCGGATAGAAGAAAGTAATAAATTTACCGAAACGTTCGATTTATGACAATTAAAAGTAGTCTATACTTACCGATAAAATGGAAGCAAACGAAACCAAATTGAAAAAACAATCGAAACGAGATAATTTTGATCCCACAAACTGAAAATCCAAACGTTCGCAGTAACAATGACCGACCGCTCGCTACAATAAAACTCTGACAATTTGTTATTACAGGGATTTATTGTTGCGCTGCCACGAAATTTAACATTAAAAGTTTGGCCAAATTGCGTGATTTGCGCAACAGAACCAAACAACTAGAAGTTAGCTAATTAGACTTTAAATATTATGAAATTACATATAAATAAAATAATAATAGCTACGCCACAATCGTTCTGTTTGAAGGGGTAAGCATCTTCACAGAATCGTCTGTGAAAAATTTATTGCGATAAGAACTACCCCTTCACGTAAATCAAGGTAAAAATGTAAACAAACGTTAGATAATCGCGATTTTTGTCGTTTTCCAGCTCTAATTTAACTAATTTTCATATTTTTGAGAGAATGAGAGGCGAAAGCTTAGTGCTCAACATAATCCCTCTTGAATCAGTCCTATCACCCCCCAATAATCAATAAAACGGTGCAGTCCATTTTAAACCAATGGCAGCGCAGGTAGAAATGATTGACAGGTCAAATGACGTCACGTCACGATTAGGAAAACCATTTTGCACTCCACACTGTACAAGCAATAAACACTCCCTCACGATCAGGAGGTGTATGGGGCAGTGGGTATGGGTCTATCTTGGTAAGTTTATTTAATTGTCTATAATCCACGACTAATTTGTAGCCTTGGGTTTTTTTTTGCGACTACAGTAGAGCCTCGATTATCCGACTCAATTGGGGACTGGGGTTGGTCGGTTAATTGAAAAGTCGGATAACAGAAAAGTATGAAAAAATCCATTATTAGTGTAGTATATTATTATATCCCATGTAATTAGTATATTAGTATATCGCTATTAACCTACTACGCGCTGAATTTTCAACGATGTTAAGCCTAACAAAATTTTTTTTAAATAATAATCGTCGTTATTGTATTGTTAAAAATTAGAAAATTAAGCCTCGTTTAAATACTGGCTCTCTTTCATGGTCGAATGAGTGTTGCCAGCTAAAACACATAAAAATAATATTAAAGTAGTCAAGACATAGCCAAATATTGTAGCGCTACATCACTAGCGGACATTTGAAATTTGCCAACTAGAACAGTCGGTTAACCGAGGTGTCGGTTAATCGGGGGTCGGATAATCGAGGCTCTACTGTAATAATGCAGGCGACGACCAGGGAAATGTTCGATGACTCCCACTTGATTAGTCACCAAGGAGTAAACTATCTCTTCCACGATGACCTCTGACCGCGGGGGGATGACGTAATCGTCAGCTAACGTCACTTCCTTAGGAGAGTTGTTTTCTCCCTGCCCTAAGCCTTAAATGGTTGTTTGTTTTCACTTTTCCTGTTTTATTTTTCGCCTGCTATTTCGTGTGCGTTTGTTTTTCTTTTTCGTCTCTGCACCTTTTTTTGTTTTATTCTCGTTTTTGCTAATTGACGTTGAATTTAAATCTCTTGCCAAAGCTCGTGTGTTTGTGTCAATTTGCTTCTGACTATTTTCGTTAACTTCATTTGAACTAGGATGGGCGGCTGTTTCCTTTATCTCATCCAAACTCCAAAACGACACAATATCACCCGAGGGAAGCTAAGTGTTGCGTTTCTAACCGAAATTGAGACATCATACAATTCAATGATGTCTCTACTAAAAATTCCACCGTTTGGTTCGGTGATTTCGGGCATTACCAAATAACAATCATGATAAAAGACTAATCATTTGGTTCTAAATTTTAATTTGTGGCGTAGTAAACACTAGTATTGTGTTTTATTCCAAAGACACATGGCAAATTTTCCATCAAATTCCTTTATTAGTTGAGTCGATACGGTACATTGTTTTGTACTCGTTTCGGGCTTTGCCCCTCTGCAGTCAACTAAAATACAATATATATATATTTTAACTTATTACAGTAGAGAATTTATGTAAATTCTCTACTGTAATAAGTTACAATATATATATTGTATTATACCAGATCTAACCTATCACTGACACCAGTGATAGGTTAGATCTGGTGTAAATTGGGCTTAAAAATACGAATTCTGTGGCCAGTGTAAGATTGCCGTCTGGAAAGACAATTAAACCCGCGTCAGAATGAGCCAAAGGAAAACCGCGTATGTGGGCTGCGGTAAAAGAGGCTAATGAAGAACAAGTGTTTTACATGAGAAAAACCGTTTCTTTTCTCGAATTAATGCTTACATATTGAACAAATGTTAAAACATAATATTGTTCAATACAAAAGATGTACAATGTTGCGACATGATTTAATTTGCTTTGAGATGAAAAATATAGCATTTTATCACTACGTTTTTATTCGTACCATACAAAAACTACACATGCCAATTCTCTATGTGGTAAAACATCCTTACAATCGTAATTGTAATTTTCAGGTGGATTGCACACTACAAATGAAGGAGTATAGTGATGAAGAACAAAGGTAAGAAAAGGAAATTCTTCGTTGAACGCTTCCAGTATTTCATTTACGCCTTTCCTCCATCTATAATATACAAAAATGTATGCGAAACATTTCTCTTGCGCTATTTTCGGTTTCAAATATTTTAGTCTTTCTAACTGTTCTTTGACACTATAATAATTGCGGTCGATACGTATACAAACTGCCTGAACTCCCTCACCATAGAAAGCAATGCCTCTGTCTATAAAATTTTTAAGCGAGTAACCAATGTATGCACCATTTCCGTCGTCATGGAAATCGATCCCATAATCCGCAAATCCGATGACACACTTCAGTTTCTCTTCTGGTATCTCGAGTAATTCCGAAACGTATGGCATTTTATCTCGACGAATTTGAAGGTTTTCTTCGGATGTAAATGAAAAATGACGAATATTGAAGCCTGGAACTGATGGAAACATTGCAATATTTATTTCGATTTCGTCTTCTGTGGCAGGATCATCAAATGATAGTTTGACGTTTCCTCCTATAATTGAATAAATGGTTAAACATGAATATTGGTCATCATAAAAGCGATAGTTGTGAAAAATGCAAGTACTTACTGTTCTTACTTTCATGGACAAAGACACGTGCATGGAGTAATTTTTCATCTGTTGGTCTAGTTAATAGTCTGGGACAACATGGTTTCACCCAAAGATTAAATGGTTCCAAATGAAACCATAAGTACTGAAAGTTATCACTGTATCCGATGATAGAGCGTAGTGTTTCAGAATTGTCCGCTAACTTGTTTAGAATTGTAATTGGTATTTTCTGTTAAAAAATGACAAATTAATCAGATAAAGTTGTTTGTTTTCATATATTTTCACACCAAAACTATGTTAATTGTTCAAATTGCCGAATACCGTGTTTCCGTGAAAATTAGACAGTGTCTTATATTAAATTTTGCTCTGAAATATTCACTAACTCTTATTTTCAGGGGATGTCTTATTTTCGGGGAAACACGGTAGTTAAAATAGATCAATGACAATAAATACAGCTGTTTTAACACGTATTTTTTTGTTAATATTAAATGTGAGCTGTTACTTTTTATTTTGTGTGTTTGTGTGTTATGGACCTTTATTGTAGTCTGGTGAGGCACATTTTTTTTGGAATAAAGTGATTTTTGTATGTGATTTCTATTGGTGTGAAATTGACATGGAATAATTAACTGTTAGCATTGTGGTTATCAAGGTCACGTAACTCTGTCTGATATGTTTATAAGAATATCTTTTCCGAGAATGGAAAATTGCAAATTTTGTAATTTACAAATTACTTTGGATGAAAATTTACCACTTGAATTAATTGTAAGTATGATGACTAGCAAAAATTAACAACGTTATTTACTATATCGAGTAATCACTCTATTTATGTACAAATAAACAGTTTAAATTTCAGTCTAAATCGCCTATGCATGTTTGAATGAATTATTAAATACTAGTAGCCTGGGACACCCCCTAGTGGGCGTTCTTTACAAATTTCAATGAGGCACGGTTCCTTTGACTTTTTTGTTCCTATCAATATGCTCTACAGCTCTGTTAAAATCCGAATGGTAAAATTTACCCTTCGAATGAAGAGGTGGCGACCCCCCAAACTAAAAACCTGTACTAAAAATAAAGTCAAAGGAACCATACCCCAACTCGCGACCCTTCGAGAGATATAAGCCAACGCCACCTAGGAATAAAGCCTCCAAACGCTTTCAGCAACCTCGTGTGACGTCACTACTAGCGGTCCTTTCTAACGACTGTTTCCAAGCTCGTCGTGTTGAACACGCTGTTTTTCAGTCTTTTGTTCTTCGAATTGGATTTATTATTTACTTTAATATATTTATACTTTCACCATACTTTCTAGCTAAGGTTTTTTCAGGATAAACGATATGCCTCGAAAGTGTTGTGTACCAGCTTGCAAAGGGAACTATGCAACAGGACCAAAAGTTAGTGCTTTTAGTTTCCCTTCAGATGAAGTTTTATGGAAGAAATGGATATCTGCGATTCATCGAGACAACTTTGTACCTACAAAACAGTCAGTGGTGAGTAATTTAATTCTTTTTTTTACCTTTTAAGATGGAATAAACCTCATAAGCAGGCCGTTTTTAACTGGTAAACAGTACTTTAGAATAGCTTACTTTGTTTTTGCTTTGTAGTTTCTTTTGTTATAGCTCATAATGGTAAGTTTGTTTGTTTAATGAGAGAGAGATTCGTTTTAAATTGCTTTGTTCATAAAAATTTATGTCAATCTCTATCTATATAAATGCTTTTGTTTTAGATATATTTAATTTTTAAAACATTTATATGGAATCGCTATTCCAGCAGGGAAGATCCAAATTAGAAATTAGCAAGTATAAATCAAAGCACGTTCTGCTTAGTCTATACTATAGAAAATATGAAGAATATGAATACTTTAATATACTGTATTATTATTTGTATTTATAAACATGGAAGTTCAGAAAATACCATACAGTACATACAATTAGGAAATGGAAATGTATGAATTAGCATTAGTGACTTTAAACATTAACAGGAATTAACACAATGCTTACTTTCAGGTATGTGAATTACATTTCACTCAGATGACATTGAACGAACCACAAGTATGTATGACCCAAAAAGTGGAAAACTTCTTACTGCACCATTAGATCGGCCAAGAATTAAGAAAGGTAAGAAATATTTTAAAATTAAATTTTACTGCATGTGATTGTCACAGTGATTTTTTTTTATTAATCAAGTATCATTTGTCACCTGATTTATTTAAACTGTTACTTGTTCATTTTTAATAGGTTCTGTTCCTTCATTATTACCAGGATGTCCTTCATATTTATCCAAGCCAGCCAGTAAAAGAGAAAATCCAGAGGATCGACGACAGCGCTTGGAAAATGCTTTCCTTAGTAATGCAATGGAAGAAAGCATGGAGTCGTATGCTAAACTAGAGGAAAAGTTCACTTTCACTACTTTTGAAGAACTTCAGACCAAGCTAATTTTATGTGAAATGGACAAAAACTGGGTTCGCATTCCTAAGGATAACTGTATATGTCTGATTTTAATTAATAGTGATTCCTACCCTAAGATATTGTGTTGTGCAATAATCGAAGAAGACTTAATGGTATGTATTTTTGCACAGAATGTCGTTGTTAAATTTCTTGGTAACACTAAGGTGTCCACAAAGATAAGTAATGTAAATGAATTAAGTGATATCCTAAAACTTGCATATCAGAAGTTTTCTGGAGTAACAGATGATAGTCTTATTGAAAATATAAACACTGTTGACAACATTTTAAAACAGATTTCAGAAGTACTTCCAGAGCAGGAAGGTAAAATTCGATTTTTAAGAGAACAATTATCGTTAGTTAAATGTACTAGTACACAGCTAAGATATGAATGGGATACTGTGGTTCTTTGGTCTCTTGTGCATTCTATTAGCCCACATGCATATAAATTTTTGAGAAGCAGTAGTGTGTTGACAATGCCAAGTCCAAATACTTTGGTTCGTGTTTGTAGCCAACTTAATACAAATCCTATACGAGAGCAGTATTCCCAAAACATTTTAGGTTACATATCTAGGAGAGTAAATACATTGAGTGAAGAAGACAAAAGTATTCTTTTGCTAGTTGATGAGATACATTTAAAATCACAATTAGACTATAAAGGTGGAAATATAGTGGGTAAATCTCATGACTCTGCTAAATGTGCCAGTAGTGCATTTGTTTTCATGATTCAAAGTTTGGATTCACAGTACAAAGATGTATGCCACATTCTTCCAGTTAAATGCATTCAGGCTAATGTTCTTTTTGCACTAATAAGAGATATTATTGTAAAACTTGAATCACTTGGATTTGAAGTTTTAGGTGTTGTTGCAGATAATAATGCAATTAATAAAAAAGCAATTTCTTTATTTAGCAACCCTCCAGATTTTAAGATTAAATATGATCATCCAGTTCAAAACCCAAATGAAAGATCATTATATTATTTCTGTGATACAGTGCACCTGTTAAAGTGTATCAGAAATAATTGGTTCAATAAAACAGATGAAGCTTTGAACTTTCCAGATTTCAGTGAAGAGTTGAAGGGAGGCATTGCATCTGTTAAAGCTTTAAAGATGCTTCATCTGTTAGAAAAAGACCAATTATTAAAATATGGTAGTGCTTTGTCACTAAAGTGCCTCTATCCTACTTCTATTGAAAGGCAGAATGTGAAGTTGGCTATTCAAATATTTAATAATAATACAGCTGTAGCTTTGAGACATATGGGACCAAAAAACAGTATTGAAGAATGGGAATCAACTGCCATATTTATTGAAATAATATATCAGTGGTGGTGTGTGGTGAATGTGAAGACATTTCTTAAAGGTCAGAGGCTAAGAAATCCACTACAAGAACCGGTAACTGCAAATTCAAAACATATACTTGAATTTCTTAATTGTTTTCTCTTGTGGCTCAACAACTGGAATCTTTTAAATGATGATAAAAAATTAACCAGAGAAACATATACTGCATTAAGGCACACTACAGCTGCTCTTATTAATTTTTGTGATTATTGGATTAATGTAAAAAAAAGAAACTACCTTCTTCTTGGTAAAATTCAAACAGATAGTCTAGAGGACAGGTTTGGCAAATACCGTCAAATGTGTGGTGGAAACTATCACATATCCCTCAGACAGTTATTTGAAACTGAAAGTAAGTTGAGGGCACGAAGTTTATTTTCATTAATATTGAAATCTAAGAAAAATGGTAATATACTTATAACTAAAGATGATATCTTTGTTGAATGCACAAATGTAGAGGATATTGAAAGTATTGTTGTTCCTGATTCTTTAAATATTGTTGTGGAAGAATATGATTTTGAAAAGATAGGAGAGTGTACATGGCCTGTTCTTGATTACATTGCTGGCTACTGCTCACATCAGGTCATTAAATCTGTAAACTGTGATTACTGTAAAGTCTTTTTAACCTCTGATGATAGTAGAACAGAAGACATTAGCTTAATACTTTCTATGGATAGAGGAGGTTTAACATATCCAAGTGAAGATGTTGTTTTGTGTACTACTTATGTTTATGTTACAACCCAGAAAATGATATCGGAGAAGGAAAAGTTATTTCTAGAGCAGGGCAATCAAAGAGGCATACTGATGAAAGCAGCTTTAAATAATCTGTCATCTGATTTATTTGCTGGCCATAGATGTGTAAATGGACATAGTACAGACTTGATAATTAAAAAAATTTTACTGTGTTCTTCAAATATTTTGCTAAAAAATTATGCGAAAAAGATCAATGATATTTTGAAGCAAAAGGATGTTACCACCTACAAGCGTCATAAACAAAACTGAGGTATTTTATTTACAAGCAAAGTGATTCTGTATAATGAGTTTTAAAGATATTGTTATTTTAGATCTGTTATGTTTATTTTAATAGCAGTCTCATTCTTTTTGTTGGTGTTTATGTATCTAGGTATGTATAAATAAATGTGTTTGTATTATTCTTATGTAATGGTGAATAAAAACTAATTTTAAAAATAAAATCTCAATTTTTTTTTATACTTGTTTTCGATTATTGTTTAACTAATTTTATGTAAGTATTCTGCTTTGTATAATAATGAATTTAAAAAGTGTATACAGTATTTGTAAGTTATTTAATTACTACTATAAACCAACTGAATTTAGTGTACTCTTCCGTTAATAAAATATTGAAATATTTATCTGTGTCATCTTTAATTTTATTTCACTTTTACATATCAATGTTTAGTGCAACTATGCCAACTGCATTTTTATTTTCTGGAAATTGTTTTAAAAACGAACGAAGGAACGATATCATTTACGAAGTATCCATAACAGCATCGGCCGCATGCTGCTACGTCATCAGGGTCGTTTGGAGGCCTTATTCCTAGGTGGCGTTGGCTGAGCGCGCTAGGGGCGAGATCGGAGCTAAAAGTAAACGCACCCAATACGGCGAACGGAAGCGCCGCCATATTTCACTACCATAGGTTAACATTAACCGAAATTNTATTACAAATATACTGAATTATTTATATTGTTATATTGACCAAATAATAATTTATTGGACAAATGAATAATAAAAATTTATATTGTTAATTTAAATAAAAATTAAAATTGTTAATTTGAATGTTTGAAATTTGACACACGATAGGGGCGCCTCTAGTGTCCGTTATCGAACGGTTACGGGACAGACGGACACCCGTTGAATGGGTTAAAATTAAGCAAGCTATCAGTATATAGAGTGAAAAATGTAATAATAATTAGATGTATAAATATTAAATACATAATTACCTTACGAAAGATTGCTATTTTCTTATTTAGAATGTCTTCCGTAACATCTTTCCATAAACTACACACTTGGCCATACTGTTGTACGTCCTGATCGTTTAAATATTTAAACGAGTTTAGTACAACTTCAGGTGTTTTCAACACACGAGATGAGATTTCTAGAGATTTTGAAGATGTCTCTGCCAATGCATCTGCGTTATTCATTTTGAAATTTTTCTACAAAGAACAATTAATAATGTGTTATTCTCAATATTTAATTAACTATCAAAAACAATATAATTCTTAAAAGAGCAATTATGTAGATTTTCTAGTGGAATATAAGAAATGTATAGGGCAATATATACATACGAAAGGTAAAAATTTTAAGTTGATTGAAGTTTAGACTTAAGCCTTGTACAGTTGTCCCTTGATAATCCGACAGTTATGGGACCAAAGGTGTGTCAGAT
Source organism: Centruroides sculpturatus (assembly GCF_000671375.1). Lineage (NCBI taxonomy): Eukaryota > Metazoa > Arthropoda > Arachnida > Scorpiones > Buthidae > Centruroides > Centruroides sculpturatus. Next base: position 397,540 of record NW_019384806.1, read on the forward strand.
TACCAAAAGTGTCCGGATTACCGAAAATAATTACATATTTCGCATTGTTTTGCTAGAAGTAACTTACAATATTCTCTACTCCAACTGTTCGAACAGAACTGCTCACATAAAACACACGAAATGTGTGTCATCGAGTAAGAATTGGATGGGGAGATTCACATCGCGACATGCTTCTGTGCAAGCAGACACGTAACGGAGACGGGTACCTTGACGGGAGGTGCGTCGGACTACTGAGCATGTCGGATTAAAAAACGTCGGACTATAGAGGGACAACTGTACTCACATTCGGCAATGGACGACGGAAAGGCAAAATGACGTCACTTTTTCCGTCGAAGCCGACGTAATACGAAGTTGAAAAGTTTCAAGTTTTGCCGTGGCAGAAAGCGGAACAGCAAAAATTAGACCCATAGCAAAGCCGTTTAGCAATGTCGTCATAAAGATCACGTGGGACGATAGGATTGTACACTAATACCTAATATATTTTACTTATACGCTGTATTACCATCCGATTTAAATATTTATCTCAAATATACTTACTTACTGCGTAAAGTATTGGGAATGGTATAATTATAACACTATTTGTGTTGTTATATTTACGACTTAAAATTTTTGATGAACAATCTTCACTATTCAGAAAGTTCAAAGTAAGTCAATAGAAATTCAATTATTTATACCTGAAGCAAGGGTTTCACTCTTAAATGATTCAATTATTTTTCTACGTTACAAAAAGTTCAGGTTATCTCCATCAAAAATGTAATGGTATATCATTTAGCTTCAAGCAGATTTTGAATCCTGGGGCAAGCGAACAAATCAAATTAAAGATAAAATGTTTTCAATTGTTTCGTTCTGAATTTTAACAAATGGTTTGTACATTTCGTTTCATGGTCGATTTCTTTGTCCACAAAAGATATGTACACTTCATTTTTAGAGACCGAAAGTAATACAGTGGAACCTCGGTATACGTCTGCTTTAGAATACGTCCAATTCGGAATACGTCCTGTTTGGACGAAAGAAATTTTTCTCGGTATACGACTTTTGTTCGGTATACGACTTAATTCAATTATACGCTCCATCTATGAACAAGTAGCAGTATCGGTGTACTACACTAGACTAGACTTTCAAGCGGTGCTACGGTTTATAACTTTGTTAAATTTCTTCTGATTTTAATTTGTAAGTAACATTTTATTATTTTTATTAATTATGAATTGAAAAAGGGCAATAGAAAAATAAAAAAAATGACTAGAATCACAACGGAACTGAAAAAAGAGATTGTTGAGAAATATGAAGGTGGCACGCGTGTTCGCGATTTAACGAGATTTAACTGTTGCATTCCGTATTCCGAGAACGACGATATCGACAATCGTGAAAAATAAAATTCATTATTAAATTTGCTAACGTTGCGAAAGGGATTAAATCAATTTCTAAACAGAGATCGAAGACATTAGATCATATCGAGAAATTGCTTTTGCTTTGGATAACTAAAAAACAGTGTGCCGGCGACAGCGTATCGGAAGAAATTATTTGCGAGAAAGTTAAAAGGATACATGTTGATCTCATGAAAAATCAAGCAGAAACTAGCGAGGAAAGCGAGGTGTTTAAAGCCAACCAATTTTTTTACATGAGAACAGATTAATCATTTTTACATTACTTCTTATGGAAAAGGTTGGTTTGATATACGTCCAATTCGGTATAAGTCCAAACACCAAGAACGGATTAAGGTCGTATACCGAGGTTCCACTGTAATTCTTTTGATATTTACATCCGTTTGAACAAAAGTAAAAAAAAATTGAGACTATGTAATAAAATTTCATAAAGTCTTAAATATACCTGACAAGAAATGTCGTAGTTGCCGACAAATCCAACTTTATCTGGTATCCAAGTGAAAAAATAAAACTTCTATATAAGTGTTTGTTTTAAACAACAGAAATTTTAACAACAAAAAGGAAAACTGATTACAAATAAAATAACTAAATATTCCATCTAACGTGAAGAGCGTTACAATATAATAATCCGAAGTATGGGAAATAAGAGAGAAAGTTTATAAACGATATTATATTACCTCTGAAATAACTTGACTTTTCCTAATTCTATGTGGTGAGAAAAAGTTCCAATCCCCGGGAGTATGGCACAAAATTAATAACTAGAGGACACCTTATGATGCTCGATGATATGCCCGGATTTTGGTGCGTATCCCTCTTTTATACCCTTTTTCTCATCCAATGGATGATGAGTTAAGATCATCTGACTGGGTGTCACGATGAGTCTTTTTGAGTTAGTCAGCTCTATTGTCATGGGAGATAAAGAGCTCAGGAACTGACTGTCAACAAAGGATACAATTGTTCCATGTTTTCTTTGATTTTTAGCTTTAATAAAAATTTATTGAAATATTGTATTTAATTTTTAAATAATTTTCTTTGTAATTTTTAGAATATTTTAACTCAAAATATTCAGAATTTCACGTTACAATAATTTTCTTTATTGTGTATTATTTAGTTTTCTTAATTTTAATTAATCGCAAAGAACAAGATTCGTTTTTGTTTGGAATTATACTTAAAAAAATGTTTATCATTTCGTTCAAACGTTTATAAATATATTTTACATAAGATATTTATACACGTAAATTCAAAGAACACAGAGAAATAATAAAATATAATAATGATAATTTAATAAATATGTCAATCGGTATGCAAATCGACTAGCAATGGTATTCCATAATAGAGGCGCTAAGATGGATTAGTTACATCATAAGGATTATATATTGTCGCATATAAAATTTTGTTGTATTCTTAATAGTGTTTTAAAAAAGTTGTACAACATATACTGTCAAATTTTGAAAGATAATACGCTTTTAATTGAAAAGAAATCTGTATGTGAATTTAATCTGTTTTTTTACAAAAAATTTAAAAAAAAAATTTTATTTTTTAAATAATTGTAAAAAGTTACTATATGCTATGATTTGTATGTTATAAGGTAGAAGCAGTGTTTTTTTTTCAATACACGATACAAGACCTTTGAGCAGTTTTGTAAGGTGGTAAAAGTACTGTAAACGGGGCTAAAAGTACCGTATAAGTGTGAAAATTAGATCATTTGAAATCCATAAAAATCTTAAGTGTATTAAAATGTATTTTAATTTTGTTGTAACATTATTTACTCGCGTTGTTTTTATCAATTTTATAATTAAAATTTATTTTATAACACTGAGGAAGAGCTAGTAAGTTAACCTAGCTCGAAATGCATCTGTCAAAAACAATAAAAGGAGTTTATAACCTTAATTGCCTGTGAGATAGTCTACCGAAAAGATTTTTTCGGATTGAAGAGACGTTTACTAAATCAACATATAAAACAGCTAAATTGTCCGAAAATTCAGAATCATAATAAACATTTCTAGGTTAATGTCCAGATACGTGGACCGTCATGGCGGCACTTCCTGTTTCAGCCTCGAAACCAGACGGTTTGCAGATGACGTGTCACGTGACGCACCGACGCACGTTCTAACCTAACCTAACCTATTCTAATAAATTAGCATAATTATTACCAATTATATTATTAGAATAGGTTAGGTTAGGTTAGAATGTGCGTCCCCACTGTTTCCTTTTCTTTGCTGGAATCAGCGATGAGGCGCCATGACAGCCGCCGCCGTTCGCTCGCGTCGTCACGTGACACGTCGTCTGCAAACCGTCTGGTTTCGAGGCTGAAACAGGAAGTGCCGCCATGACGGTCCACGTATCTGAACATTAACCCATTTCTACAGCTGTTTCGATTGAGTGATTTCTACAAGAAAATTATAATTCAACTAATAATCTATGTAGGCTATGACACACTTCGTATCTTCAAACAGTATGTTTACTCTGTGGCGCAGGCCTTTTAAGCGATTCGTCATCTTTTTAGCTGATGTTTAAAAAAATATGGAGTCACTCTCATTTAGTTTAAATGAATAACTAAAATTATTGAAGCCTTCGATAACTGGAAATATTAATAAATTTATTTTCGTTGTTTCTTTTGCAGATGAAAATTTGAGAGATGGGGAACGACACTGTAAGTCTTCCGTTTCTATTTCCGGAATGTCGATATCATTTACATCTGCACTGGGAAAGGCTACGTATTTTGTGTGAGTAATTTAACACATGATATAAATTATTACAGTATTTGGAATAAATGCTTGAAATTTAAAAAAAAAAAAACTTACTATGTGATTCCATCAACTTATAATAAAACACGTGAATTCCTTCATTGTCATCATTTATGTTTGGAGAAATTATTGAACATCGGGGTACTGTACGTTAGTCAAAATATGAAAGGGCGGTAGAGTATCCGTAAGGATAATGCAAACGTGAAAACGCAACCCGTTAAGATTAAAAAGGAAAATAAAATAGGAACCATTCTCTTAGCGATAAAAGAAACAAAAGAAAATGCAGAGCAGAATAAAACTACGTGATCAAATGAAACTAAGTTAATAAGAGCTCAATTCGCGAATTTATTTAACTTTAGTGAAGTAGGGAAGGAGAAGTTGACCTCTTTGTTAGATTTATTATATAAATACAAACATATATTTGTCAAAGACGATTTCGACTTGAGCTATTGCGATTTAGTGGAGCACAAAATAGACACAGGGAACAGTCCCCCGGTTTGTCATGCCCCTTACCGAATCCCATATGTGCAACAAGAAATAATGGATGAAATAGTAAAAAATATGATTAAAAGCGGTGTAGTTGAACCATCCAGCTTCCCCTAATCGGCACCTGCATTATTAGTCGCAAAAAAACCCCAAGACTACAGATTAGTCGTGGATTATAGACAATTAAATAAACTTACCAAGATAAACCCGTACCCATTGCCCCATATTCAGGAATCATTGCGTTTATTGGGAAGATCGCGATATTTTTCTTCCATGGATACATTAAGTGGATTTTGGAAGATGCCTTTGAGTCCCGATTCAAGGAAAAGACGGGGTTCAGCACTTCTTCGTAGCATTATCAGTATAATCGGATGCCAATGGGCGATATTCGGAAGTAATGTCGAAGTCATCATCAGAAAAACAATCTCACAACGTGAACTTTATGAGAATCGAGGAAGAGTCTCCTCAAAACGACGCGACCTTGATTTGCGGTAATCTGCATGGCAGAAACTGTCACATGTTCACAAGACGGACAACCGGAAGAAGCAATGCCTGCAAAGGAAGTCGAGGTCAGCAGACGCCCACCATCCATGCAGACATCCTTCTATTTTCCAGTCCGGTATGAAACGGAGAACAATTGCTCCAAAGTACGCGAAAAGATTCTGTTGGAAACCAGAAACTCAAGAAGATAGGAAGACAAACACCTTATGAAAGACAGGTGACCATTCAACATGAAGTCAACAGGTCCTCGTGTTCTGGAAGCAACAAAGAAAAGTATTTTCTCAGTGACAGACTGCTCGAACAAATCCGAGCAAACTTTAACCCCTTTTTAGATTTAAAAGGAAAAATGCAACTTTAAGGATTAATATAGATTGCTCGTTCTCAAAATGAGAAAATTTTGTAATATCAAAGAAATACGTACCTTGACAAGAGTCAAGAGATGTTACATGAAAAAGACAATCAATCAATTTCGTATGTCGTTCAAATAATGTGTCTAAAGGAAAAACAATTCCAAATTTTAATATAACGCGAGATCAGTCACACATGAAAGAAAAAAAACTCGAGACAATACTGCAGTCACTTCCCGAAAGACGGAAGCATGGACTGACAGCTTCCAGTGCTGTCAGCTAAAATGCTGCTAAATTGCTAAACCAAACAGCATTTTGAAAAAGCAGAGAGCACTGTGGGTTCCCAGACGAGGTTCAAACTCGAGTAAATCGTGAAATTCTTGCGCTACACAAGATGTTAAATTAACAACGAGACTCAGAACTGTTCGAGCACGTGTCAAACAAACTGTTAATGTCAAAGCGGAAGTTAAACTCTAGCACGAGTGCTCATAAACAGGTAGATCTTTGACACGCTTATCTATAAAATGTTGGCCGAGATAAACCTTTCCAAACAAAAAAAGGGAAATTTTTGATAGACGAAAAATCAAAATGATCGTTAAATTCTTAGATGTCAAAAAATGGTATAAACAACGGCCTGAATTATTAGTGCAGATGTTATTGTTTTTTTAAACAATCACCGAGCAGATTTGACAAAGAGGTATAAAATGGACACCTCGAATCGGACCTTTCCCGCGACCCGAAGAGATTTCGTCTTGCACCTGGAAACAAAGGAGAGACCAATCGGGAAGCGAGGAATGGGACGAGGGACCAATCCGAAATGCGAATAGTGGGAGGAAACTATAAAAATCGGAACTTCAAGGTCGAAAGAAAGTCTTTTCTGGATTAAGCCTACAGTTGTGTTTTAACTATTGTGGCGGTAGCACGACACAATAGCACCTAGGACGCCACAGCTTCATAACACCGAACATCTGCATCGTTCAGCGATCCTTCTCTTCCGCCCCAGATACAACAGATTAACCGAACTCTTACAGTTTCGAAGGAACGCCGAGATTTTCAAATTGTCTAATATCAATGTAAGAATGAATTGGAACAAATAAACGTGTGTACCCTTGTAAAACACTTGTTCTTCATTTGCCTTCTTCGTTACACGGTTTCCCTTAGGCTTATTCTGACATGGGAGTAATTGTACTCCCCCTTTCAGTCGGCAGTCTTACAAGTATTGTATTGAAGAGATTGTGATGGGGTGAATACTCTTAAGAAGATCTCAGAAATTATGTTAATGTCGTTTTAAATAGAAACATTATTGCAAATTTAGACGAGAAAATAGTCAAGTTAAACAATATAAATGTAAAAAGTAACACTGTAGTTATTTCATTAATCTTACGCTCTGAAGTTGTAATAAACACTAAAAATAAAAATATTATTCTTAGTTAAAAACAAGTAAAAGTACTCGATCTACTTCCGACTTCGAAGACAATACAAGTCAGAAAGACAAACAAATGACGAAAAACAAATTAAACTTTTATTATTACCAGCACTTTTAATCTATAAATGATATACTTCAAATGCATTTCGCCTCTCTAGTAGGCCTCATCAGTGGATAGGGGCCGTCCATAAGTTACGTAAGGGCAATTTCGGCCATTCCAGACTTCCTCCCACCCCTGTGTAAGAAGCCGTAATAATTTCTTTGATTTCCCCTCTCTTTCCCTATATTACGTAATATTTTGGCATGATTTTACAAAAATATTTTAACCAAAAAAAATTTTATTATGAAAACCCTAAAAACCTTAGGTCCAAAATATATAATTACAATACAGTAGACCCCCTATAACAGATACGTTCCGTTTTATACGCAATTTCGCGTTATAGGAATCCTTAAATACATAAGCCAATCACAGCCCGACACGTGTGAAGTTTACAAACTACTGCTGTTTGAAAGGTTTTCTTCCATAAAATTAATCGATTCTAGACTAATTTGACTCAATATTTCCAAAATACAGTATAATAGTTGAAGGGTTAATCGATAAAATATTTGTATTGTTAACGATTTAGGTCAGGCTGTTGTTTAGTAAACAAGGCTGAGTCTCACATTTATTTTTACCTAATTTGATTAAAAAACATAGAGAAGAAACATACGAAATTTCAACTCGCTGTAAATGATCTCACGTTTCACCGATCGTCATCGTGTTTGTTTGTAAATGGAAAAGATAGATGACTCATTTGTGTGAAGTTAGTGTAATTTTAGTATTACTGAAAAACATTTCTTAATAGACCTCTCGTTACCCCTACTGAGAGAAACAATAAACGTGAATCGTTTTATGAATGTATTGACAAATGCTTTTTTCTGAGCTGTAAATTTACTAATTGACGAATATTTTATTTCATTTTACTAAAAACAACGTTCTTTTCAGGTTTTAACAAATAGTTTCGTTAGATTTTTACACATAAATTTTACTTTCCATTTTTTTTTTTTTTATGTTATATAGTCGTTTCTTTGGGAATTAAACTGATATACAAACAATAATTTATTTTAAGAAATAAAAACTAACTTTTATAATATTTGACAGCTAATTAAATTGCATACGTTATTAGAATTATATTCCGCTGAAAATGTTTACGTTCTTACTACTTTTCGGCCATTTTCGTTTCGATGATGTGAAGTTCGTAAGTGCATTGTTCCAATTGATTTAAGTCTCACGTAAAAGTCAACAGAACAGGAAAAGTTAGTCATCGTTCACATTGTTTTCCTATCCGTATTCAACCATAAATTAATCTTAAGTGAAACAAGTCTCTGCATAATAAACTGTCTGTTAGATTCACAACGAATTTAACTGTACACACTATAAAAACGCCATGATATTTTTCTACATAGAATTTATATCCATCAACGCTTCTAATTAAGATTTAATATTAATGATTTTTTTCTATATCTTATACATGACAGTGTAAATTTTCCATAGGTTAGGAATACAACATCGTTTTCATCAATTTTTTTTCCTACATAATTTACAAATGAATTAATCCATAAATTATTCTTTCCATAAACAATTCCTACACATATAAACAATTTTTAAAACATCCTAATAATTTTCTACAGAGGAATCGGAATAAATAAACTTTAATATCATATATTATTAGCATACGATTCTTTACAGGAAATTTATTCGGAGTTCCCACGCCAAAAATATATATATATATTTTTTTTATATGATTTTNTCCTAAATTGTAATAAAAATGCAATTAACAAAAATTGTATAATTTTCACAATTTATATTCAATTTCTATCATTATTTTTGTGTTTATGAAGAAGTAAAAATTAAAAATGATCACATTTTTCTTCAATGGTCTCATCTTTAATAATCAACTTCTCCTCGAATAAGACTCCCTCCGATTGCTCGAGAGTTGCAAAAGTGTCTGCAGATTTTTAAAAACAATTTTATATTGTGTTTTTCTCCAATGTTCATCCGCAAAAACTGCCGACAGACAACGAGTCGAATTTTTCCCAATGAATATTGATTCATCCGACTGTGCCCTTCTTTCTCAGTTGCAGTAATTTTCCACATGGAAAACACCGCTTTCTACCGAATTTATGTAGCTATAGATATACACTGGCATGTAAGCGTATTGACTCTTAGAAGTCATGAGGAAATTGAGATCAGTGACGAAACAATGTTCCCTCCCAAATATCTCAGTGATAAAAAAAAAAAATGTTTATGTTTATACTCAGATAGAGTTGTGTAATTTAAAGATTCGCTTCTACATCTGTCGTTTGAGCTTTTGCTAAAATAATTCGAGTTATCTGAAAACCTTTATTGGTTTCTTTACAGATGAAAAAGGATTTATCTTTTTCTTTAGTAAAGAAATTCAGTTTAAATATTTTATTAATTAACTAGCTGCAAGGACATGCTTCTCTGGGTTTTTATTTGTTCATACATTTGTATGTAATACAAGTCGACCCTCCTATAACACTGTTGATTATTTCGTTTTATATGAATTCCATGTGGTACGAGTCACTTAGATTTTACAAATACGTGAGCCGTTCACAGCCAGGTACATGTATTTGTAAAATCTAAGTGACTCGTACAACATGAAATTCATATAAAACGGAATAATCAACAGTGTTATAGGGGGGGTCGACTTTGTATAGTTATTTTTATAGGGCCTATATATAAGACTGTTTTTCTAAGTAATCTAGAATCTAGCTGCAAGGACCCGCTTCGCTGAGTTTTTATTTGTGGGCAAAAAGTAACGATAGTGGAAATTAAGATAATTACATTATAGCCAATCTTACCCGTTTTCACAGAATGCAAGAATTAGGTCCCCCGTTTTCACAGAATGCAAGAATTAGGTCCCCCGTTTCCAGACTAATTAGAGAAATTTTAAGTCCAGTTAAACGAACTATTTTCAATTTGATCAATTTTCTGGAACGTTTACAATCGTTCTATAATCGAATCAATATTCGAATTTAATTCGAACAAATTCGAACAAAACATTCGAAATAGAAAGCCACTTTCAACTACTTTCAGCCTCATATCTCCCACACCTTTATAGCTATCGAGACGCAACCCCCATAGTGCATGAATGCAGACTTGGGGCTACTACCACATACAAACACCATTCACGTGCGGCGTAGTTTTGGCGGAAAAGTGAAATATAGGGACATACACGTCCATTTATATATATAGATTTCTGTTTGCGTATGGCTAAGAATCTGATTTTTTTTTTTTGAAGAAACGGTTGTAATTTTTCTCGAAATTTTTCTTTCTTCGCGTTTTCATTCATTTGAACAAATGACTTTCCCATCTCTCGTTTGCACTTCTTTTCTAACCAGTTGTAGAAGGCCAAAAATATCCACTTCGCTCATACTTGTATATTAAACAAGACACTATCCCGTCTACTGTCGTAGTTCCAAAGTGTTTGAGATCTTTTCTCTCGAGTAATCTCTAAGCAAGAAGTATCGAGTATTTCCAAGCGACTATGTTGTAGATAAATGTGATTCATTCTGCAGGCAAAATCGTGGATTGCGCACACATTTTCATAGAATCCTCTAACTTTCTCGACGTTCTACTACTGATTCCAACTGCTCATTGCAAATTTTATCAAAATTAGATGAAGAAATAAATATTTTGTCTTTGTCGGAAGACATGAGTTCGATTGTCTCTAAATCCATAAAGTAGGCAGCTGGAACTAAATACTGTAATACTTTTATACCGTCTTTTCACTAACAAAGATATTTTATACAATTCCTTCGCGGATTTGGTCCCGTAACCTTTTGCATAGTGAGGCTGATGAGCAGCCTCTAATAAAAGGTCGACACTGCCGTAAAATAAACTGTAATTTTCTTGAGAGGTGAGAAAACACATCAAACAACTCGTTTATTATGTAGTCTTAAAAAGTATATTAATTTTATATTATCTAAATTTTAAAGTAATATAAACTAGAATTTGAATCCCTTCATTTTCCCATCCCCGTGACCATTAATTATCAAGATCTAACAGCATCAATTCACCTAAAAAAAGCTCCCTGCCAAGTTTCAGAGACTTTCGAGAAAAAGCGCAAGATTTATTAACAGCTTCAAAGCAGATGAACAATATCGTGCCCCACACACTGACATCCATACAAACAACTATAACCCCTCGAATTTTTTTATTTCACGACGTTTCAATTGTCCTATGTCCAACAATGTAAATACTACAAAGGCCATTCTTTGACCGATCATAATACTTTCTGTCTGTTATATATAAAATCGAGAAAAGTATAAAGTAATATTCGCAAAAACATCGTTACAGTGTGCCTCTTTGTACGTGTGACTTTCTTAGAAAAGCATCGAAATTGTTCTTTAAATTGTATGTCTGGGTGACCATTAGCACAGAGGCGATTTCAGCTGTTTAATTAAGGTTTCGCTGGAATCATAATTAACTTGTTTGTTCCGGTAAATTACACTCTTTGTTCACTAAATCAACTTTTATCTCGAGTTTGTCGAATTTCCATCACGTGTTAAGATTTTACATAAATACAGTAGAACCTCGATTATCCGACCCCCGATCAACCGACCTCTCGGTTAACCGACCGTCCTAGTCGGCAAATTTCAAATGTCCGCTAGTGTTGTGGCGCTACAATATTTGGCTATGTCTTGGCTACTTTAATATTATTTTTACGTGTTTTAGCTGGCAACACTCATTCGACCATGAAAGGGAGCCAGTATTTAAACGAAGCTTAATTTTCTAATTTTTAACGATACAATAGCGACGATTATTATTTTAAAAAATTTTTGTTAGGCTTAACATCGATGAAAATTCAACGCAAAGTAGATTAATAGCGATATACTAATATACTAATATACTAATTACATGGGATATAATAATATACTACACTAATAATGAATTTTTTCATACTTTTCGGTTATGCGACTTTTCAATTATCCGACCAACCCCAGTCCCCAATTAGGGCGGATAATCGAGGTTCTATTGTAACTGCTTTGTTCCGAAAAATTGTTTTTTTAGAAGCAAATTTTCTATTATTCGCGTGTCATTTTAGATATATATGTATTTGTTTATTTACTAAACGTATCTGTTAAATTATATTAATTTATATTAATTTTGTCACGACAAGTAGTTCAATCAATGTGGGTTGGAACGTTTAGGACTCGGTAAGTAGTCCTATCCTTTTTACTTTATAACGCTTTTTATATCGATAGACACCGAATAATTGCTCTCAAGTCATATTATTTATCATAACTAATCAAAATTTTAAAAAGTAGTTGTACAGTAATCGTATAGTGACGCGATTTGTTATTGGTCACGAATAGAAGATGACAGTGCATTCTAACTTCATCGGTCGCAAAAGTATGCTAATTGGCTGGTTTAGGGAAAACGTCACGACTAAAATTACCAATAGTGAATAAGGGTGAACCCTATATATATATATATAAGTACTGTAGAAATGGTATTACTGTATTTAGTTTCTCTTCGTAACCGTTTCGAGTCAGATAAAGGAAACGTTTGGTAAGTACTGTAAATATTCTAAAGATCGTGAATTTCATACTAACGTTAGAAGTGAACGCGAACGTATCTGATAATTAAATATAGGAATATTTGAATCTTTCTTTTATATCTAAGTCGTTATATTTTCAATGCTTCCAATTTAATACTCTTAAACCTGGTACTTACATGCGGCAACAGACGACCGAAACCGTCGACGAAACGGCAAAATGTCGTCACTTTTGCTATCGAAGCCGACGAAATACAAAGTTCATTAATTAGATCAATAGGAAGGCCGTATAGCAATGTCGTCACAAAGATCACGTGGGACGATAGCATTCGAACAATGGCGGTCGGCAAGCTGAAAACCTTTATTTGTACGCTAATACGCTAATATATTTCATTTATACGCTATATTACTATCCAATTAAATTATTAATATCAAATAGACTTACGTACTCTGTAAAGTATTGAGATTTGAGTAATCGTAATTCGGTAACGAAAGTATTCGATATTCCTAACTTTCGACGATTTATAATAATTTTCCTATCCAAATTATTCGTTTATCAAATTCTTTTATTTGCGATAAGATCGATGGCAAACTTAAAAACTTTAATTGATATAACAAAGCAATCCTGGTAAACCCCATTTGCGACTAATGGCACGTGGCCTACCTACTGTACTAGCTTCTTTATGTGAGTACCAAGCTTAACATCTGTAGATTTAGAAACCCGAATATTACAAATACTCAAACGGGCAATCGATAAATACCATTGACTAGAGTTAGAGGACAAACTTGTTTTGATTTATGTTCATTAAAATTGTTTTCTTAATTACTACGTTTCTATTTAATTATTTTTGTATTGTTATCTTGTATTAGTTTAGAAACGAATCTACGGGCCTCCACGTAGAAAAAATTTATTGTAAAAAATGTAAAATTAACAGTAGTAAACTGTTACATCTCTCGTGTAAATTATACAGTATTAAATATTAACAATTTGTTTTCATTCACAGAAAATGGTCAAAATACCAAAAAAGTCTCATCGACAAAGAACAGAACTATGTCAAATATCTGAATGCGGATCGAACTTACTAACAGAGTCGCCAGAAATAATTTATTATATATTTGAATATCTGCAAGATGCCGAATTAGATGTATGCAGACAAGTCTGTACAAGGTGGAGAGACGTTGTGGACAGAATCATGTATCACAAAGTATCATTGATCAAAAGGGTAATTATTTTTCAATTATTTTGTTAATCGTGTGCCGTGACATTATAATTCCTATGTGAATAATATTGTAAAAAATTACTATTTAATAAAGTAAAAATTACATTACAAATACTAAACGTGTCTTCACTGTTTGCTATGTCCAATCACCACGAATAAATATTGTCTTTGCAGAAACGACATTTCTTTGTAGTCTATTCCCGTCAAGTATGTAAAACAGTCTAAAAAGTCCACAGATGACAATCCCAACACAATTAAATATATAATATTGCTTTGTCATCTCTGCAATGGAGAATAGTTGATCCTAGTAATTGGACGTGGTAAAGAGTGAAGATATGTTTGGTATTTATAATGTAATTTTTACTTTATTAAATAGTAATTGATGATAATAGCCAAAACACCAACATAAATTTCAAGTAATAATTTGTAATTTTCATTAGCGACTTGAAAAATATTACAATGCAGTAATTGTTACAGCAGTTTTCAGTCCATTGTATCGCTAGAAGAAAGTGATCACAGGTCTGAGAGTTGCGTGTTTTCTCTCAGTCCTACTTCATCGTAGGAAAATGACGATGCAATATTACGTGTAGACAAGCTTCACGTTGCAAGCATTAACACAGGTTATTGTTAATTTATTCAGCTGAACTATAACAGATTTTCACATAGAATATTCTACTCTATATTTTATTGATTTTCGTTATTAAAAATTTATTAAAGCACTTACACACTTATCTAAGTCTCAAATAACATTGTCCTTAATCATCAGGAAATTTTGACTTTTATTTTTAGGTGACTCTAAAATAATACGCATTTTACGTTAAATATACTAATCACTTTATTCCTTAAAATAGTGTTGCAATTGTCCTAATTATTCTAACATAATTAAACAGGAAATTCCAGCTAATTTAGTAGACTCCATAACCTACGAGTCAGAGAAACTCCGTCCTTACCTTGGTTTCAACGAGAACTTTCAATACAATTGGTTCTTTGGCGCACACGTACCTCGACGTTCAATGTTTTGTCCAAACATAAACGATGACAATGAAGGAATTCACGTGTTTTTTTATAAGTTGATGGAATCACATAGTAAGATTTTTTTATTAAATTTCATGCATTTATTCGAAATAATTAATAATTTATATCATGTGTTAAATTTTTCACTCAGAAATAGAAACGGAAGACGTAGAGTGTCGTTCTCTGAAACATTCATCCGCAGAAGAAACAACGAAAATAAAAGTATTAATATTTCCAGTTATAGAAGGCTTCACTATTTTTAATTATCCATTTAAACCAAGTGAAAATGACCCCATATTTTATGAAACTTCAGTTGAAAAAAAGAAGGAACTCTTGAAAGGGCTGTGTGATAGAGTTAACATACCGTTTAAAGAAACGAAGTGTGCCATTTTCTACGTAGACTTTTACAAGAAAAAATATAATTCAACCAGTAAGCACTCAATCGAAATACCTGTACAAAGATTGATTATATTTTACGGAGAGAGGGTAAATGCTCTTTCTCTTTACATCCAATGCGGACTAACCGACCGTACGTCTGTCAGAGAAAAATTAGAGAAGGTGAAATGGGTCCATCCAGGAGTAACACAGAAGAAGTGTTTTGTGTACATTTTCAATGCTGGGTGCAATTTTTGTGTGAAACCAACAACTCGAGCTTTCAAGGAAGCATTTCCTTCTGTCAATTATATTAGTTTTCACTGTTTACCCAGTTTTATATCAGTTAATCCTCACGAAAATAACCATTTTCTTGATGGCGACGAGGAGTGTTCAGATGTTTCGTGTATAGCTTTATTTGTTTTTATTTGGTGGACGTGAATACACTGTTGTAAAGTAAGTAATTTTGCTGGAATTGGAAGTAAAAGGTAAGTATCACTTGGGTGTCTTTCAGTATTTTCTTCAAATTTTCCAATTTGTATTTTTCAATATTGCCTATGCTTATATTAAGCAAGGAAATTACTAATTTATGTGAAAGAGTAATATATAAAAGGGTGATTTTGACTAGAAAAAAATAGCAAGTTGTGTTTGTTATTTTCTAAAGTTAATGTATTTGTTTAACTTGAGATGAAATTTCGTAAAATGTACAGTTAATTTATTAAATACAAAAAAAGAAGTGAATTGTTATGGAATTATTAAAGTTTACTTTGACTATATAATCGTTAACCCGTTAAGACGTTCTCGCCTAAGATGTTAGAATGTATATGGGGACACAATTTAGTTCAACTACTTTAACGCTTAATAACTAACTCATGTGTTAAACCATCCGTCTTCGATACTGACCATAGAAATTATTAGGCTTCAAACAGGGTGAACAAAATCATGCCCTCCCCAAACAGTCTAACATCCACACGTATAGAAAAAAAAACCTCGAATCTTTTGCATATCTCGAAATTTCAAGGTGTCCCGAGTCCAAAAATGTAAAAGGTTGGGAGGGGTAATTTTTTGACGAGAGCTACGCTTCCCCCCTGTTATATATAACAGCCGGAAAAGTAAAAATTATCCAATACATATTTATATATTACTTAGAGAAGTCTTTTATCTTTGGAATAAAAAGTTTCTACGCTCTATTTTTATTAGAACTTTAACCAGTACGTAATTCTGACATTTAGGTAAATGTTGAATATAAATTTATTTCCAATACAATACCTCGAAAAGTAAAAATAAATAAAATATATCTGTGATATATTTTATTCCTCTTCTCCTCGGATGCCATATCTCCTCGGTTATTACACAAAGAAAATGCACCGTTTCTAGCACTGTTGTTTTATATTTCAATGTAATAGACAATGTAAAAAGTAAAACCTGAACAAAATAGTAATTTAATTTCTAACTAGAAAATTTGAATTGGTAATTTTTCATTATTATGTGAAGCAAAATCATTTGAGTTTCTCTAATTGTAAACATTTTCGTCCACGTTAACATATCAATATATTTTTATATTTCTGTTATTTAAAACTTTTCAGAGCAGATTAGTGACTTAAAGTGAAATTACTGTGTACGGAGATTTAACTTAACCCTTCGACTATTATGCTATGACGTTTCATCTCTTTTTAGACATCATCACTCTCCTTGTAAAGTCGACTTTTCCATTGTTGGTTTTTGTCTACGTAAAACGTTAACATCTCCCCCGTGGAAATGTTAATTCTCATACATCACATATACGTACTTATTGATGTCGTATTTATAGAAAGAGCTCAACTGCACGAAATAAATCCAACAGTTAACAACAATGACAGAATAACCGTACAATGTTTCCTTTCATAGTCCATCCCCACAAAAAATGTTGTGTAGAAGAAGTAGTAATACATGTACAGATACATTGTTTAATTGAGACAAAGGGTATCTTTCATTACTTTATTTATATTGTCATTATATTGCCAAATTTTTACTTTCTCAAAAACCGCTGTTTGATAATGTAATAATTTATATAATTTGTTAAATTAACCACAGATTACGTAGCCTTTCTCAGCACACACGTGAATAATATAGAGATACCGGAAGTAGGAACAGAAGAAATAGAGAGTCGTTCCCTATCTCTCAAGCTTTCATGCACAGAAGACACAACGGAAATAAATTTATCAATATTTCCAGTTATTTAATAATTCAATATTTTTAGTTATCCATTAGTGAAAGTGATCTCATATTTCTTGAAACTTTAGCTGAAAGGAAGAAGAAACGATTGGAAGGTCTGTGTGATAGAGTTAACA
The DNA here is from genome assembly GCF_000671375.1 of Centruroides sculpturatus. NCBI lineage: Eukaryota > Metazoa > Arthropoda > Arachnida > Scorpiones > Buthidae > Centruroides > Centruroides sculpturatus. The sequence continues at coordinate 414,929 of NW_019384806.1, forward strand.
TACCAGTTAAAGAAACGAAGTGTGCCATATCCTACATAGATTTCTACAAGAAAATATATAATTCAACCAGTAACCATTCAATCGAAACACGTGTAGAAAGGTTAATTATATTTTACGGAGAGAGGGTAAATGCTCTTTCTCTTTACATTAAATGCAAAATATCTCACTGTAAGTCTCTCAGAGACAGTGAAATACAGTAGAGCGTCGATTATCCGAATCAATTGGGGACCGGGGTTGTTCGGAAGATCGATGTTTCGGATAACCGATTATGTACGAAAAAATATATTTTATCCCATCTTGATATTTTTCTCCGTTGCGTGTCTCTTTGCGTTAGATTTTCGTCGATGTTAAGCCTAACGAAGACTATTGTATCGTTAAAAATTACTTTTTTTATTCTGTACAAACAAAATAAATATATTGAAAAATATAAAAACAATAAAAAATTATACTTTAGAAGTTAATTTAGTATCAAAAACGTAAAATATTTGAGTAGACCAAGACATAGCTAAAGATTGCAGTGCAACAGCACTGGAGAAAATTTAAATTTGCCTACTGGAATTCTTTCGGATGATTGACGTTTCAGATGATTGACTTTCGGATAATCGACGCTCTACTGTACTTCCATCCCAGAATGAAAGAGAAGTGTTTTTCGTACATTTTTAAGTCTGTGTGCAATATCTGTGTCGGATCAACAACTCGACCTTTCATGAAAGCATTCCTTCCATCAATTATATCATTTTCTACTGTTTACCCTGTTTTATATCAATTAACCTTACGATAATAATCATTATCTTGATGACGGAGATGGGTGTTTAGATGATTCATGTATAGCTTTATTTGTTTTTTTTTTTTGTGGATATGAATACACTGTTGTAAAGTAAATAATTCTGCTGGAATTGTAGAAGGAGAACAATTGTTGCTAGAAGGACACGTCCTGGGCCCACATTTACCAAAAAATGTAGACATAAATTCCCACTTTCGTCTGAATGTCCTTCCTTAATATCGAGAATGAAGTTATATATAAGTCAAAACTAAATATAAAACGGTTATAAGCAGGAGGCCTCAATTATATGTACTTGTACGTCCAATGCAAATAGGAAGATGTTATTACAATTTAAATAATTTTTCCTCAGAAAAAGTTAGATAGTGACCGGCAGTACTATTAAAAATATATTAATCTTCAAATATAAACTTTACTCATCAACCATAACATCAGAAGGCGTCACTGCACTCATAATCAGAAGCGGATCCAGGTTTTTTGGTGCCTAGGGCTTATTGAAATGCAACAGAGCCTCTTTTTTTGTTAGATTATGAATCTTTAAATTGGGGATTAAAATTCATTTTTAATAACATTAAAATTAGAGTTGAAATATATTTATTTATGAAATGGTTTTGAATGACAAACTTTATATCTTATATAAAAAACATAAGAAATA
>NW_019384806.1:416523-443606 GCF_000671375.1 Centruroides sculpturatus
CGTTGTAGGAATCCTTAAATACATGAGCCAATCACAGCCCGGCACGTGTGCAGTTTACGGACTACGGCTGTTTGAAAGGTTTTCTTCCATAAAATTAATCGATTCTAGACTAATTTCACTCAACATTTCCAAAACACATATAATTTTTTGGGAATAATCCATGTAAACTATGCTATAAACAAAAAATTGTAGGATTACTTACCGAGTGTGCACCGTTCGACCGAGCCATTGTTTAAGCTTGTTTTCGTCGCGGAGCAGCGCACCAAACGGCGGCCGCGTTTTCCGATAAGTTATTTTTCTGCGAAAACTTCGTTGAACTTTGGAGACATCGTTAATATAAATAATTTCTATGACCGTTGAATAAGAAATGCTTTTTTTCATAAGAAATGTATAAAATTACAGTACTGTATTAGACTTACAGTACCTAATTTATATACTGTACAGACGATAGTAAACCCAACTTACCCGCCTAAACTCTCTGTAGCGTGTAAGTAGTTCGGCTGCTCGTCCACTATTGGTCCAGATTCGACCAATTCTGTCGCGACACGAGTCGGCCATGACGTTTTACCGCATTTTACGAGTCTCTTTTAGCGTCTTTATACAAGGGCTTCTTAAACTTTTTTATTCGCGACTCCATTTATGATTGTGATTTTCTTGCGCGACTCCCATATAAAATAAAGGTATACAGTATACAAATTTGCAGAAACAATAATGGTGTGTCACCACAGTTCACTCTTGTGTTACAAAGAACAGAGACAACTGAAAAGTGATTGTAGTTCACACTACAATCATTGTTACTGAATCATTGTCTCGCTGCACCAGAAATGACACAAAGCGCAACTCACGTAACCTATGACACAAAGCATGCCTCACTTTCAAACTTATTTTCAACCTTTCACAAATTATTTTCAATATTTTGCATTAAAATCTCGCGACCCCAATATTTCGCTAAGCGACACCAAATGGGGTCGCGACCCAAGTTTAAGAAGCCTTGCTTTATACGAATACGGTCGCAATTTTTTTCGCTGCGATATACAAATCCGCATTATATGAACCCGCGTTATAGGAGTCTACTGTATATTTAAAGTATATATATAAGGTATACAAGACAAATCTAAATACTATTTTACATATATTGGACAATCTAAAGATGATTGAAATTTGTAACCTGGCCTTGTGTCCATGTCACAATAAATAATCGTTTTTTATATGAGTCGACCCCCCCTATAACACTGTTGATTTTTCCGTCTTATATGAATGCCATGTTGTACGAGTCACTTAGATTTTACAAATACGTGTGCCGGGCTATGAACAGCTCACATATTTGTAAAATTTAAGTGACTCGTACAACATGGAATTCATATAAAACGGAAAAATCAACAGTGTTATAGGGGGTCGACTGTATTTTGAGCTGAATTATTCTAAAAGTTACATAGAAAATTATTTAAAAATTAAATATATTTCGATAAATTTTTATCAAAGCTAAAAATCGAAGGGAACATGGAACAAATGTATCCTTTGTTGACAGTCAGTTCCTGACATCTTTATCTTTCATGAATAAAGGGATGACTAACCCCAAAAAGACTCATCGTGACACCACGTCAGATGATCTTAATTCTTAACATCCATTGGATGAGAAAAAGAGTATAAAAGAGGGATACGCGCTAAAGTCCCGGCATATAATCTCACATCATAAGGTATCCTCGTATTACGAATTTGTGTGCCATACTTCCGAAGATTGAAACTTCCTCTCACCGAATAGAATTAAGAAAAGTCAAATTATTTCAGAGGTAATGTAAAATCGTTTGTAAACTTCCTCTCTTATTATTGCTTTGTTTACTCAACACTATTTAGAAGTGTGAACAATTACTCAAAAAACTCAAATATTTTCGATTCTTTTTAAGTTTTCTATAGAATTTTTATATAAAGATAATGCTTTATATGCCCTGTTTTCATAGCATGGATATTTTACACCATTCCTTTGTGAATATGGTCAGGTCTAGAATAGAGCTGAAGGCGATGGGAAGGGATATTTCAGACAGCCCAGTCGTGAACAATTCGGGATTGTTCAGTCGAATTTGATCGTGGTTTCTCCAGAGCATTAGCTCGATACTTTAATTGCCCTGAATATCCATCCGTGTAATAACAAACATCTGAAGAAATCACGTATAAAAGGAATAGAAATATAAAAATGAGCGAATGGAGTCAATAGCATTATGTAATTAAATATAACCGGATTTCTCCCGGTTAAGCGCGATTCAATGTTCTAGAATTAAATATAGACTCACAACTTATTACATTAAAAGGAAATAAAATTTTATTCCTCATTTATTTTCAAAGTCAACGCTTAAAAGTAACAGAGTTGATGGGAGAAAACGCTCTTCTGACGTCTTACAGATGAAAACTTCGGCCGAAACCTCTCTAGTGACGACTTCGTCTACGTCAATAATTACAAACGCGACAGACATTATTTATTACATTACGTGGCGAAATACTGAAAATTACACAGTAGACTCACTTACCAAGTCAGAGATGTCAAGTGGTTGAAGTGTGCGAAGTTTTGAGTAGTCACGTGACACGTTTTGTATGCCTCCGCCGTTGATCGTTATACTCCACAAAGGAAACGTTCTTAAGCAATGCCGGCCCAACGATGCAGACTCTCTACGTAGTCCTATTGTTTTTGTTAATCAGTTTTATATATCGTTCGGTGACAAACAGTTAATTTTCTTTTGTGTGTGTTTTGCACACGTCTAATGAATGTGTTTTATAAAAAGCCAATTAAAAGAAATAAAAATAAGTCTAAGTTTTATGAAAAATAAGTCTAAATTTAATTAAACTAATAATTTTTACCTATAGTTTGTATAAATTTCCCTACAGATATCTTATATTCCACTAGAAAATCTACATAATTGCTTTTTTAAAGAATTATATTGTTTTTGATAGTTAATTAAATATTGAGAACAACACGTTATTAATTCCAAAATTAATTTTTTTTTGTAGAAAATTTTCAAAATGAATAACGCAGATGCATTGGCAGAGACATCGTCAGAATCTGAAGAAATCTCATCTCGTGTGTTAAAAATGCCTGAAGTTGTAGTACAAACATTTAAATATGTAGACGATCTGGACTTACAACAGTGTGGCCAAGTGTGCAGTTTATGGAAAGACATTAACGAAGACATTTTGTATAACAAAATAGCAATCTTACGTAAGGTAATTATGTATTTAATTTTTATACATCTAATTATTATTACATTTCTCACTCTATATACTGACAGCATGCTTAATTATAATTATAGTAATAAAATTAATTATATGCCTAATTTACAAAAAATATTAATGTAATTCCAAGAAAATGATACAAGATATATGTTCCATATATTATATTAAAATATTATGAGAGTATCGATCATTTTACATATTTGCATCAGAATGTATAAAATGAGCATTGAATAATGCACACATATTTAATAATGTAGGCGATTTAGACTGCAATTTAAAATGTTTACAGTCAATCCCCCTATAACACTGTTGATAATTTCGTTTTATATGAATTCCATGTTGTACGAGTCACNTGTATTTGTACATAAATACAGTGACAACTCGATATAGTAAATAACGTTTTTAATGTTTGCTAGTCATTATGCTTATAATTAATTCCAATTGTAAATTTTTCTCCAAATTACTTTGTAGATTACAAAATACACAATTTTCCATTATGGGAAAAGTTATTCTTATTAACACATCACATATAGTTACATGATAAACATGATAGCCTTGATAACCACAATGCTAATAATTGATTTTTTTTATGCTAACTTTACACTAATAGAAATCACATACTAAAAATCACTTTATTCCAAAAAGATGTGCATAGGCCTTATCAGACTACAATAAAGATCCATAACACACAAACAAATAAAATAAAAAGTAACAGCTCACATTTAATATTAACAAAGAAACACGTGTTGAAATTGCAGTATTTATTGTCATTGTTCTATTTTAACTATACGGTAATTTGAACAATAAACATAGCTTTGATGTGATAAATATATGAATAGAAAGAACTTTGTCTGATTAATTTGTCATTTTTTAACAGAAAATACCAATTACAATCCTGAACACGTTAGCGGACAATTCTGAAACACTACGTTCATTCGTCAAATGTGGTGATAACTATCAGTATTTATGGTTTCATTTGGAGCCATTTAATCTTTGCCATAGTGTGAAATCATATTATCCCACACTCTTAACTACACCGACGGAAGATGACTTATTCGATGCACGTGTCTTCGTCCATAAAAATAAAGACAGTAAGTACTTGAATTTTTCACAACTATCTCTTTCATGATGAGCAATATTCATGTTTAACCATTTACTGAATTATAGGAGAAAACGTCCAACTACCATTTGATGAACACTCTGCCACAGAAGACGAAATCGAAATAAATATTGCAATGTTCCCATCAGTTCCGGGCTTCAATATTCGTCATTTTTCATTTACATTGGATGAACGCCGTAGAATTCGAAAAGAAAAAATGCCATACGTATCGAAGCTACTCGAGATACCAAAAGAGAAAGTGAAGTGTGTCATCGGAATTATAGATTATGGGATCGATTTCCATGACGATAAAAATGGCGCATACTATGGTTACTCGCTTAACCATCTTATGGAAAGAGGCATTGCTTTCTATGGTGAGAATGTTGAAGCAGTGTATTTATGTCTCAAACACGATTATTATACGATCAAAGAAAAGTTAGACAGAATAAAACGTTTGATGCCGGAAACAATGGAAGAGAAATGTTTCGCATTCGTTTTTTGTTCGTATCAATGCAAGAAAAGTATAAATGCAATAATAGAAGCGTTTAAACCAGAATTTCCTTTTATTACCTTTGTTGTTTATCACTATCTTCCTTCATTTCTATTGTGCAATCCACCCGAAAATTACAATTACTATTTAGAGGATTATTTATCACATAGAAAATTGGCATGTATAGTTTTAGTATGGTACAAATGAGAATTTAGTGATAAAATGCCATATTTTTCGTCTCTAAGCAAATTAAATCATGTTGTAACATTGTATATTCTTTTGTATTGAAATAAATTATATTTTAATTAACATTTGTTCTATATTGTATTGAAGAGTTTGTGATGGGGGTGAATACTCTTAAGAAATCCTCAGCGATTATGTCAATGTCGTTTTAAATAGCGACATTGACGCAAAGTTAGTTTGAAAATAATAAATTTGAACCAGAAAATTGTCAAGTTAAATAATATAAATTTAAGAAGTAACACTGTAGTTATTCAATTTAATTTTATGTCTTTATTTTACAATATAAACAGCTCTTTACTCCATTATATAAACCAACAACGAGCTGCTCAACTTTCCCGGTACAATTTAAAATTTTAATTGCACCATCTATTATCATATTTTAATATATTAAGATTATCTCACTTAACAACCAGAGCGATAACTTCTGTCGGGTATGGAAATTTCAGAATCCTCGAACCTTCCCCACGTTCTATTATTGATTCCAGCTGCTCATTGCAAATTTTATCGAAATTGAATGAAGAAATAAATATTTTATTCTCGTCGGATGATACGATTTCGATTGTCTCTGAATCCATAATGTGAACAGCTGGATTACATAATACATTTTCTACCCTCTTTTCACTAACAAAGATATCTTATACAATTTCTTCGCGGATTTGGTCAGTGGGACGGCCAAGTGGACAGGGACGAGGCCCGACATATTAGACACAGATCACTTGTAAAAAATTTCTGTGGTTACTCGCTTGGATTTGATGGCAGGTTTTCTAGAGAAGTACCTTGAAGTTTAGTTCCCTGGAATTTCCGTATGTCTAACAGCAGAAAGTAGCTGAAAGAAATAAAAATGTGTGAAGATGAGTGAATAGAAGAGGCGCGTACACTTGGACCCTTGGTCTTATGCCTTTTCGTTTGTTGTTGGGTTGCGCTTTTTTTAATCTTCAATATAGCCTTAAAAATTCTTTTTATTTTTAAATTAGTTGCTCTTTTTTATCACAGAAGATTTTTTCGTTGATGATAAAATAAAAGTTATTGTTACTAACAGTAAATTCGTTTTAACGGGTGGTGATTGTTCGGTGGAGACCGAGGTACCACTCTATTTGATTCACGCGATTTTCGTATACTGGGTAGCATCTATTAATTAACTGTTGGTCAAGAATTCCTGTATTATAATATATACAATCAAACCTCGGGTTTCGAAGTTAACTCGTATCTAAAGGTTGTTCGAAAATTGATTTCTTCTAGAACTTAAACAAAATTATTCTATAACAAGCAAGATTAAATGGATAAATCCGTTCCCTACCTCCAAAACGAAAACTTATTTTTACTTTTTAATTGCATTTCACGCAAATATTTCAAATATTCTTTTCGAATAAAATTACGTCTATCTCACTATGCAAAACGTCACCGATAGGAAGTCCCATAACCTTTTGCATAGTGAGGCTGGTAAGCAGCCTCTAATAAAAGGTCGACACTGACGTAAGAAAAACTGTAAATTTCGTGAGGGGTTAAAAAGCACATAAAAAACTCATTATTATGTAGTCTTGAAGTGTATATTAACTTTATATTATTTGAATTTTAAAGTAATTTGAACTAGAATTTGATTTCCTTCATCCCCTCATCCCCGTGACCATTAATTACCAAAATTTAATAATATCAATTCCTTTAACGAAGAAAGCTCCCTGCCAAATTTCGGAGACTTTCGAGAAAAAGTGCAAGAGTTATTAACAGCTTCAAAGAATATGAATAATAACTTGCCCCACACACTGACATCCACACATAATAACCCCTCAACAACAATAACCCCTCGAATTTTTTTATTTCACGACGTTTCAAGGCGTCCTACATCCAACAATCTATAAACTACGGGGGCCATTTTTTGACCGATTATCATACTTTCTGTCTGTTATATATAAAATCCAGAAAAGTATAAAGTAATCTTCGCAAAAACATCGTTACAGTCTGCCTCTTTGTACGAGTGTCCTTAGAAAAGCATCGAAATCGTTCTTTGAATTGTGTGTCTGGGTGACCGTTAGCACAGAGGCGATTTCAGCTTTTTAATTAATGTTTAGCTGGAATCATAATTAACTTGTTTGTTCCGGTAAATTACACTCTTTGTTCACTAAATCAACTTTTATCTCGAGTTTGTCGAATTTCCATCATGTGTTAAGATTTTACATAGCTTTGTTCCGAAAAATTGTTTTTTACAAGCAAATTTTGTATCATTTAAGTGTCATTTTAGATATACAGTAGAGCATCGATTATTCGACCCCGATCAACCGTCACATCGGTTAACCGACCGCGTTTTAGCCGGCAAATTCAATTGTCCGCTAGTGATGTGGCGCTACAATATTTGGCTATGTCTTGGCTACTTTAATATTATTTTTGCGTGTTTTAGCTAAAACACGCAAAAATAATATTAAATATCTCGACCATGAATGGCAGCCAGAATTTAAACGAGGCTTAATTTTCTAATTTTTAACGATACAATAGCGACGATTATTATTTTTAAAAAAAAATTGATAGTCTTAACATGGAGGAAAATTCAACGCGAAGTAGGTTAATAGCGGTATACTAATATACTAATTACATGGGATATACTAATATACTAATAATATATTTATACTATAATATACTAATTATGTATTTTTTATACTGTATATTTTTCGGTTATCCGTTTTTTCAGTTATCCGACCAACCCCAGTCTCCAATTGAGCCGGATAATCGATGCTTTACTGTATATGTATTTGTTTATACACTAAACGTACAGTAATACCTCTACTTACGCGATTTTCAAATCTCGTCGATTCGTCTTTTGTTCGAGCGCCACGCAACTCTCGATTACTCACTCCTCTCACACTATTGTTCAGCTTACATGTTCGGACGTGTCACGCGAAATCGACACTTAGCTACTATTTATTTCTGTGTTTGTTATTTCTACGGAGACTCGAAAGACTCTGTGTAATGATTTCTTGTAACCGTGAACGAATTAAAAGACGAGATAAGATTCTTCTTCGTGGTGCCATATCAGATATCTGACGTCGGCGACACCTGGCGTAGGTTAGTAAGTAGTAACGCGCCAAGGTGTATACTAGGGAAAATTAGTACCCAGAGTGGTTTCCCGTTGCCTTCTCTGGGGCGCGATGTTACGCGAAGGGAACAAATGCCTTCCGGGAGGACTTTTATGGGGAACTGCCTCCTATTTAGTCGTTATTGGCAAGAAGAAAACCCGGAAAACTCCAAGCAGCCAGCCTGTCCGATCGCGGCGCGAACCCACGACCGAACGCCCAGTGTTTAGGGTACGAAGACCACTCGGCCACTGATGGGCGAGATAAGATTAAAGAGAACATTTATTATCTTACATACATCCGACTTGGATTTTACACAAATTGTAAAATTATACCACGACTTACGCGGTTATCGCTCGGTCCCACCTATCGCGTAAGTTCTGGATATTACTGTATCTATTAAATTACAGTAGAGCGTCGTTTATGCGAAACGTCGGTTATCCGAAAGAATTCCAGTCGTCAAATTTAAATTTTCGCTAGTGCTGTGGCGCTGCAATCTTTGGTTATATCTTGGGCTACTCCAATATTTTTTTGTTGATGTGTATTTTAGCTGGCAGCGCTGATAATTTTGTGTAGTGTTTTTCTGAGGAATGTGTGTCCTGCTAAATCGAATGTTTTTGATACTAAATCAACTTCTAAAGTATATTGTTTTGGATTTTATGCTTTTTAATATATTTATTTTGTTTGTAAAAAATAAAAAAATAATTTTTAACGATACAATAGCCACGATTATTATTTAAAAAAGTTTACGTTAGGCTTAACGTCGACGAAAATTCAACGCGAAGCGACACGCAGCGGAGAAAAATTTCAACATGGGATAGGTTTATATATTTTTTCGTACATAATCGGTTATCCGAAAAATAAGTTATCCGAACAACCACAGTACCAATTGATTCGGATAAACGACGCTCTACTTTATATTAATTTATATTAATTTTGTCACGACAACTAGTTCAATCAATGGGGGTTGGAACGTTCAGGAGTCCGTAAGCAGTGCTATCCTTTCCAGTTTATAACGCTTTTTATATCGATAGACACCAAATAATTGTTATTAAGTTATATTATTTATCATAAGTAATCAAAATTTTAAAAAGTAGTTGTACAGTAATCGTATAACGTATTTTGTTATTGGTCACCAGTAGAAGATGACAGTGCATTCTAACGTCANTGTTTTTTACAAGCAAATTTTGTATCATTTAAGTGTCATTTTAGATATACAGTAGAGCATCGATTATTCGACCCCGATCAACCGTCACATCGGTTAACCGACCGCGTTTTAGCCGGCAAATTCAATTGTCCGCTAGTGATGTGGCGCTACAATATTTGGCTATGTCTTGGCTACTTTAATATTATTTTTGCGTGTTTTAGCTAAAACACGCAAAAATAATATTAAATATCTCGACCATGAATGGCAGCCAGAATTTAAACGAGGCTTAATTTTCTAATTTTTAACGATACAATAGCGACGATTATTATTTTAAAAAAAATTGATAGTCTTAACATGGAGGAAAATTCAACGCGAAGTAGGTTAATAGCGGTATACTAATATACTAATTACATGGGATATACTAATATACTAATAATATATTTATACTATAATATACTAATTATGTATTTTTTATACTGTATATTTTTCGGTTATCCGTTTTTTCAGTTATCCGACCAACCCCAGTCTCCAATTGAGCCGGATAATCGATGCTTTACTGTATATGTATTTGTTTATACACTAAACGTACAGTAATACCTCTACTTACGCGATTTTCAAATCTCGTCGATTCGTCTTTTGTTCGAGCGCCACGCAACTCTCGATTACTCACTCCTCTCACACTATTGTTCAGCTTACATGTTCGGACGTGTCACGCGAAATCGACACTTAGCTACTATTTATTTCTGTGTTTGTTATTTCTACGGAGACTCGAAAGACTCTGTGTAATGATTTCTTGTAACCGTGAACGAATTAAAAGACGAGATAAGATTCTTCTTCGTGGTGCCATATCAGATATCTGACGTCGGCGACACCTGGCGTAGGTTAGTAAGTAGTAACGCGCCAAGGTGTATACTAGGGAAAATTAGTACCCAGAGTGGTTTCCCGTTGCCTTCTCTGGGGCGCGATGTTACGCGAAGGGAACAAATGCCTTCCGGGAGGACTTTTATGGGGAACTGGCCTCCTATTTAGTCGTTATTGGCAAGAAGAAAACCCGGAAAACTCCAAGCAGCCAGCCTGTTCGATCGCGGCGCGAACCAACGACCGAACTCCCAGTGTTTAGGGTACGAAGACCACTCGGCCACTGATGGGCGAGATAAGATTAAAGAGAACATTTATTATCTTACATACATCCGACTTGGATTTTACACAAATTGTAAAATTATACCACGACTTACGCGGTTATCGCTCGGTCCCACCTATCGCGTAAGTTCTGGATATTACTGTATCTATTAAATTACAGTAGAGCGTCGTTTATGCGAAACGTCGGTTATCCGAAAGAATTCCAGTCGTCAAATTTAAATTTTCGCTAGTGCTGTGGCGCTGCAATCTTTGGTTATATCTTGGGCTACTCCAATATTTTTTTGTTGATGTGTATTTTAGCTGGCAGCGCTGATAATTTTGTGTAGTGTTTTTCTGAGGAATGTGTGTCCTGCTAAATCGAATGTTTTTGATACTAAATCAACTTCTAAAGTATATTGTTTTGGATTTTATGCTTTTTAATATATTTNCGGAGAAAAATTTCAACATGGAATAGGTTTATATTTTTTTCTTACATAATCGGTTATCCGAAAAATAAGTTATCCGAACAATTCCAGTACCCAATTGATTCGGATAAACGACGCTCTACTTTATATTAATTTATATTAATTTTGTCACTACAACTAGTTCAATCAATGGGGGTTGGAACGTTCAAGAGTCCGTAAGCAGTCCTATCCTTTCCATTTTATAACGCTTTTTATATCGATAGACACCAAATAATTGTTATTAAGTTATATTATTTATCATAAGTAATCAAAATTTTAAAAAGTAGTTGTACAGTAATCGTATAACGTATTTTGTTATTGGTCACCAGTAGAACATGACAGTGCATTCTAACGTCATCNTTTATAACGCTTTTTATATCGATAGACACCAAATAATTGTTATTAAGTTATATTATTTATCATAAGTAATCAAAATTTTAAAAAGTAGTTGTACAGTAATCGTATAACGTATTTTGTTATTGGTCACCAGTAGAAGATGACAGTGCATTCTAACGTCATCGGTCGCAAAACTATGCTGATTGGCTGGTTTCGGGAAAAGGTGAGGACTGAAATTAGCATTAGTGAATAAGGGTGAACCCTCTATAAATAAGTACTGTACGAATGGTATTATTTAGTTTCTCTTCGTCGCCGTTCCGAGTCAGTTAAAGGAAACGTTTGGTAAGTACTGTAAATATTCTAAAGATACCGATTTTCATATTAATGTTAGAAGTGGACGCGAACGTGCGTGATAATTTAAAATAAGATTATTCAAATCGTTGTTATATATCTAAACCATTATATTTCCAATGCTTGCATTTTAATACTCATAAAGATCACGTGGGACGATAGCATTCGAACAATGGCGGTCGGCAAGCTAAAAAGCTTTATTTGTACGCTAATACGCTAATGTATTTCATTTATACGCTATATTGATATCCAATTACAATATTAATATCAAATAGACTTACATACTGCGTAAAGTATTGGGATTGGAGTAATCGTAATTCGGTGACGAAAGTATTCGATATTTCTAAGTTTCGACGATTTAGAATAATTTTCCTATCCACATTATTCGTTTATCAAATTATTTTATTTGCGATAAGATCGAAGGCAAACTTAAAAACTTTAATTGATATAACAAAGCAATCCCGGTAGACGCCATTTTCGACTACTGCCACGTGGCTTACCTACTGTACTAGCTTGCTTACATTTACGGCTTGCAGATGCGGTGTTTGAATTATAGGATAATTTCGCATGTGAGTACCAGGCTTTACATTTACATCTGTAGAATTAGCAACCTCAATATCACAGATACTCAAACGGGCAGTCGATGAATACCATTGATGAGAGTAAGAAGTCAAACTTCTTTTGATTTATGTTCATTAAGAATTGTGTTCTTAATTTATACGTTTCTATTTCATTAATTTTGTATAACTGTTACTGTGAAAGACCGAAATTACAGAATGTCGATATTTTCCGGTGAATGTCGACACGTACAAACTACATCGATGAAAGACCGAATATTTTATTATATTATTATACATTCGAACAAGCGTTGGTGTATGTCAACAAACACAGCTAAGCTTTGGTGGAGGTCGAATCGACACATAAAAAGCCGATGTCGCCAAATTCTACGCCGTTTCCTTCTGCTTAAATCAATAATACCGTACGAATACAAGTCCCTCAAGTCGACCGTGGCCGTACGGATGTCCGAAATGTGTTGGCGGTTGTTGTTGGAATAGAACACTCGGACTTTTATAAATTAGCTAACAAAAATGTTAACCTCAAGCAGCTTTATACCCGTAATCTGTTCGTAATTCGTAAAGATAAGTTACTTTCCATAGATGGCATTTTTTTTTCTCAAGAAATATCTCTGAGAAAAGCGGCTGCATCTAAATCGAAAAGTGGAGGGAAAGGCTACACACGCAAAAAGAAGTGTTTTACGAATAAATGCAGTTTTAAAAGCAAGGGACTCTCGTGCAATTCAAAGTGCCATAACAGTTTAAGTTGTTGCAAGAAATAAAATTGTATAACGTTAATCACATAATTTATGTGTAAGATTATTATTGTATTATTTTCATTAACCCCTTCATGTCCATTTTTTAAAAAATAGCTTTAATTAAACGTAAAAAATACTTAAAACTGAAAAAAACGAAAGAAATGCGTTTATTTTGAAGAAAAAGCTTCAAATTTTATTTTCCTTTGTCTTGTCTTTCTGTGAAATATAACCGATGTGTCATTGTTTACACAGTTCAGTGACCTTGAACACATCTGGAGTTGGATTTCCCTGGACATTCTCATACACGTCTCGGGAGGAAAAGGGTTTAAAGTAGGGTGAATACTAACTAGACCTATATTTTAACTAGACAATTCATTATAAAGAATGTAAAATTAACAGTAGTCAACTGTTATATCACTCGTGTAGATTATACAATATTAAGTGTTAACAATTTGTTTTTATTCACAGATAATGGTCAAAATACAAAATGAGTCTCATCAACAAAGAACAGAAATATGTCAAATATCTGAATGCGGATCGAACTTATTAACAGAGTGACCAGAAATAATTTATTATATATTTGAATATCTGCAAGATGCCGAATTAGATATATGCAGACAAGTCTGTACAAGGTGGAGAGACGTTGTGGACAGAATCATGTATCAGAAAGTATCAGTGATCAAAAGGGTAATTATTTTTCAATTATTTTGTTAATCGTATGTGCCATGATATTATAATTCATCTTACATGTTTTGAAACCGTGTCGTATTTTTTATATTTGTTTTATAAGCGTAATAACGATCACTTGGCACGAATCATTTCTTTATTCAAATTTTCGTTGATCGACGAATATTGGAATAAAGAAATGAATAGTACCAAGTGATTGTTATTACTCTACATTGCGCTTAAAACACAATTGTAATTCATTTGTAAAAAGGATTGGCGAAAATTACAATTTAATAAAGTAATGTTTAGCATTTGTAATATAATTTTATCTTCACTGTTTGCCATGTCCAATCACCAGGAATAACTATTATCCCTGCAGAGACATCATTTCTTTCCAGGTTACTCCTGACAAATATGTAAACCAGTCTAAAAAGCCCGGAGGTGACAATCCCACACAATTAAATATATAATATTTCTTTGTAAAAATATTTCATTATCTTTTCTGCAACGGAGAATAATTTGTTCGTGGTGTTGGACATGGCGATTGATGTTAATAGTCAAAATTACCAACATTAATTTGAAATAATCTTTTGTAATTTTTATTATCGACTTGAAAAATATTACAATGCAATAATTCTTATAGCAATTTTAGGCTATTGTATCGCTAGAAGAATGCGATGACAGGTCTGAGAGTCGTGTGTTTTCTGTCAGTCCTACTTCATCGTAGGAAAATGACGATGCAATATTACGTGTAGACAAGTTTCAACTTGCTGGCATTAACACAAATTATTGTTAATTTATTCGCATGAAATATAACAGATTTTCACATAGAATATTCTATCTGTACTTTTATTGATTTTTGTTATTGGAAATTTATTAAAACTCCTACACAATTATCTAACTCTCAAAAAACATTGTCTTTAATCGTGAGGAAATTTTACTATTATTTTTAATTTTCTCTAAAATGCAACGTATTTTTCGTCAAATATACTAATCATTTTATTACTTGAAATAGTCTTTCAATTGTCCTAATTATTCTGATATAATTAAACAGGAAATTCCAGCTAATTTAGTAGACTCCTTAACCTACGAGTCGGAGAAACTCCGTCCTTACCTTGGTTTCAACGACAACTTCCAATACAATTGGTTCATTGGCGCACTTGTACCTCCATGTTCATTATTTTGTCCAAACATAAATGATGATAATGAAAAACATCACGTGTTTTACTATAAGTTGATGGAATCACACAGTAAGTTTTTTTTTTTTTAATTTTGAGCATTTATTCCAAATAATGTAATGATTTATATCATGTGTTAAATTATTCACTCAGAATACGTAGTCTTTCCCGGCGCAGACGTAAATGATATCGACATTCCAGAAATAGAAACGGAAGACGTAGAGAGTTGTTCCCCATCTCTGAAAATTTCCTGCACAGAAGAAACAACGGAAATAAAAGTATTAATATTTCCTGTTATTCAAGGCTTCAATATTTTTAGTTATCCATTTAAACTAAGTGAGTGTGACTCCATATTTTTTGAAACATCAGCTAAAAAGAAGAAGGAATGCTTGGAAGGTCTATGCAATAGAGTTAACATACCGTTTGAAGAAACGAAGTGTGCCATAATCTACGTAGACTTTTACAATTCAACCAGTAACTACTCAATCGAAACACCTGTACAAAGGTTGATTATATTTTACGGAGAGAAGGTAAATGCTCTTTCTCTTTACGTCGATTGCGGACTACCCGATCGTAAGTCTGTCAGAGAAAAATTAGAGAAGGTGAAATGCTTTCATCCAGGAATAACACGGAAGAAGTGTTTTGTGTACATTTTCAATGCTGCGTGCAATTTTTGTGCGGGACGAACAACTCGAGCTTTCGAGGAAGCATTTCCTTTTGTCAATTATATCATTTTTCACTGTTTACCCAGTTTTATATCAGTTAATCCTCCAGAAAATAATCATTTTCTTGATGGCGACGAGGAATTTTCAGATGATTCGTGTTTAGCTACACTTGTTTTTATTTGGTGGACGTGAATACACTATTGTGAAGTAAATATAGTTCTGCTGGAATTAAAAGTAGAAGCTTAGTTTCACTTGGATGTCTTGCAGTATTTTCTTTCAATATTGCCTAAGCGTATATTGAGCAAGAAAATTATGTAAGGATGATTTTGACTAGAATAAAAATTGCAGATTGAGTTTTTATATTTACTAAAGCTGATGTATTTGTACAACCTGAAAATAAATTCGGTAAAATGTACAATTAATTTATAAAATACTAAAAAAGAAGTGAATTGTTATGGACTGATTAAAATTTACTTTGTCTATATAATTGTTAACCTACATTATGTATCGGCGTTTTTCATGAATTTTTATTGCGCTGCATTTTTGTAAAATCGTTACTTACCATCGATCACTTCTCAACGAAAAACTAATCATATATAACCAGGGTGGCCAAGCTCCTTGATAGTGCGAGCCTTTTTCAAAATTTGAAATTTTTCGCGAGCCGCAATTAAATACGTATTAAAAAGGTATGCAAAAAATTCCAGAATACAAATTATATCCGTAGCAAGAGTGATACAAATTGTTTCCTCCAGAGCACAATGTCAACTGTCCGTTGCAATGACAGTTTACAAATTCAAAATCGGTCTGCAGTCGGACGATTACGCCACTATTTATGTTCGTTCGCTCAGTTTTCGATGAGACATTCTTAACTTGGACGGAAATGAATTTTGTTACAACGTTGCACTTAGTCTTTCATATTTGTTGTTAGTAATTTAAAAGACATTTTGAAACACATACGGAACGATAAATATTTTTTAAAATATAATAAAAGAAAAATGAAAGGGAACTCGGGTACATTTATCGAGAGCCACAAATAATCCTTCAAAGAGCCGCAGGTTGGCCACCCCTGAATTATATAATAACATATGCTGCTCGTAGCGAAATATCGAAAAATTTTTTAGACAGAGAACAATAATTGCTAGAAGGACACGTCATTGGCCTACATTTAGAAAAAAAAGTAGACATAAATTCCCACTATCGTCTGACTGTCCGTCCTTAATCTCGAGAATGAAGTTGGATACAAAAGAGCGTCGTTTATGCCAATCAATTGGGGACTGGGGTTGTTCGGATAACTTATTTTTCGGATAACCAATTACGTACGAAAAAATATATGAATTTATCCCGTGTTGAAATTTTCCTCCATTGCGTGTCGCTTCGCGTTGAATTTTCGTCGATGTTAAGCCTAACGAAGACTTTTGTATCGTTAAAAATTATTTTTTTATTTTGTACAAACAAAATATATATATTCAAAGATATAAAAACAATAAAAAATTATACTTTAGATGTTAATTTAGTATGAAAAACGTAAAATATTTGAGTAGCCGAAGACATAGCCAAAGATTACAGAGCCACAGCACTGGCGAAAATTTAAATTTGTCTACTGGAATTCCTTCGGATAACCGACGTTTCGGATAACCGACCTTCGGATAAACGACGCTCTACTGTATAAGTCAATACTAAATATAAAAAGGTTATAAGTAGTAGGCTCCAATTAACTATACAAGTACATTCGATGCAAATGGAAAGTTATGTTATTTCAATTTAAATAGTTTTTCCCCAGAAAAAGTTAGATAATGACTGACAAAAATATTAAAAATATTCTTCCAATATAAATTTTACTTATCAACCATAACATCAGAAGGCAACACAATAGTCATTGTGGCGGCCGAATAATTGTAACCTAGCGCTGCATCTGAAAATCCAGATGGAGCTATTAAAATTTAAAATACGTGTAGGCCGTCCGCCATATTATTTTTTCTCTCTGGGCTAAGTTACGCACGACATGTGGATGTTCTGTACCGACGTATGCTTGTAATCGATCGAGCTTTACTTAATAATTGTATAACAAAATCTAGTACATGATTGTAAATAAATTTTCATGGTGAGATATAAAGGTTCGGTTATTTTATATAATCAACGAACACTCAAGTTAAGTGGTTCATCAATCACCACATTGATGACCCGAATGTAATCATTTTTTCCGAAGCTAATCCATCTACATCGGCTTCTCTTCATCGAAGTCCGGAAGAGTAATAGTGCCAGAGACATTCATCAGCATTCAGAACAATCATGTAACAATTATTTTTTATTTTTGCTTTTTTTCACACGTGCCGCATAACTCATGTCGAACCACGATAACGGAAGTATTGCGACCTCCTTGCCAGAAATCGCCCGGGTGGCTGTTAGAACCCCACCGTTGTGGAAGGCTAACCCGACAATTTGGTTCGCCCAAATAGAGGCCCAATTTGCAAACGCTAATATAACAGCCGACGAGACGAAATTCAATCATGTTATTGCGGTCATGGAGAGCGAAATCCTTGCCCAAGTAAGCGTAATAGTCGTCCAAACCTCCAAACAAAGATAAATACCTCACGCTTAAACGCCGATTAATTGACCAGTCGCGGATTCAGAACAACAACGGCTACGACTGTTGCTGCAAGACATCGAGCTAGGGGATCAACGTCCGTCTTAATTACTACGGAAGATGCGAGATTTAGCCACAAATAGAATTTCAGACGACGTGCTCAATACACTTTGGCTCCAGCGATTGCCAACAGCCTCTCAGCGAATACTAGCGGTAAGCGGCGAAGATCTGGCGCGAGCTGTTGAATTGGCCTATAAAATCTGCGAAGTCACCGCACCGATGGGCCAGATTCAGGCCGTGTCACCGCCGCCCGCCGAGAACCACGTGGACGCGATCGCCCAGTTAAAGCAGCAGATAGCACTATTGTTCCTCCAGATCCAGCAAATCACTGAATCAAAACCCTACCGACGTAGCAGGCATCGCAGCCTCCGTTTTTCATCTCCCCATCGAAACAGAAGCACATCAGAGTGAAGGCAGATCTGCTGGTACCACCGGAAGTTCGGAGACAAAGAAAACAAGTGCACGTCCCCCTGTCAATTCCAGGCGAGAAAGTGAACGGACCGTCGCTCGACGACACGGGCGGCGGCCAATCTGGGGGACACAGGCTCTTCTTGCATGACAGGGCCACGTCCACGCGTTTTCTGGTAGACACAGGAGTGGACATTTCTGTAGTTCCCCCAACTCTGGCCGAAGTAAGAAGAAAGCCAGACCGACTGCAACTCTTCGCAGCAAATGGCTCAACGATCAAAACGTACGGACAGAGAATATTATCATTGGAATTGGGTCTGCACAGGTCGTTTCAATGGCCGTTCGTAATAGCAGCAGTATCCAACCCAATAATCGGAGCGGATCTCCTAAGGCCCTAAGGAACTTTGGACTGTCGATATTCGACACAAAAGGCTTCTGGATACCCAGACTAAACTTGTGCGCGTGGGAAAAACCGTGACGGTGTCAACACCGATACTATCACTCGTCGGAGACAACTCCTTTTTCCACCGTCTGCTCGCAGAGTTTCCAGAGTTAGTCACACCATCTACACCAGCAGAACCGCCCAAACATAACGTCGTCCACTTTATTCACACCTGGGGATGCCAGTCGCAGGAAGGCCACGCAGACTTCCGCCCGACAAATTCAACGCAGCGAGGAAAGAGTTCGAATATATGATGGCCCAAGGAATTTGCAGACCGTCCAGCAGCCAGTGGGCTAACCCGTTGCATCTAGTGCGAAAAAGCACCGGCGACTGGAGGCCCTGCAGAGATTATAGGAGATTAAACGCAGTAACAGTTCCTGAGCGTTATCCCATACCCCATATACAAGACTGTGTACAACTGTTAAGTCGGATGCACACATGCGGCGCGGCAAGGAAAAGCGGCAGGATGACGTCACTTTTTTTCGCCGCAGAGGTCGATTTTGTGCCGCTTTTCTCGTGCCGCAAAAGTTGGTCGAATTTTCTTTTGCGGCAACCGCCGCCAAGACGCGTTTCTATCAGCCAATAACAGTTCGTCTGGTAATCACGTGAGAAAATACTATCGCGTGGTGTTTTAATGGCGGACGGTTCAACAAAGTTCATTGTGAAAACTAACGGAAGAAACAGAGGAGATATAGCATTCGATATGGAAGCGTTTATTGTTTATCTTGTAGCACATGCACGAATATACCAGAAACCATGCCTCAATCAGAATGTTAATTAATGGTAATGTATTATGAATAATATATAAACATAAAAGCTAAATTATAAGAAATACTGAGATTTCTAGCTTAAGGTTAAGTTGCTGATAAAACAATGTAGAAGTTCTTATTGTTTGTCAATAGTACAAAGACAATTCCAACAACTTAAAGACAATGCATATGATTCTTTATAAATTGTACACATCATAATGATATAGAATAAGTTGCAGTGATCAAATGTTTACATATAATTGTAGCTATAAAAATAAAAAAATGTATGCTCAACATCTCACTTAATACAATTTTCAGGTTACTAATATCTGATTAAATTTTAATTCATGTGTATGTAATTTTATCAATGATCAATGTATTTATCATGGAATTAAGGAAGAAAAGCGATCACTAACTTGATGTATCCACTGATGAGGTCGGAAACAAATCGAGTAGTTTTTACTTGTTTTTAAATAAGAATAATTTTTATTGTTAGTGGTTATTGACTATACCGATACCATTGTTTATAATTATTTCACTCCCATGATTTTTTGTTTATAGTATTTTATATGTGGGTCGTCCGGAATGTTATTCGTTTTCTACATGTCTATTGAATATATATCGTTTATAAAAGAATAAAAGAAATAAAATTTACATTTTTTAAATCTGTCCTGAGTGAATCAAGGCACTGTGATACATTATCAAATTATTCTTTACTGTTCTTTTCCACTATAATACAAGAGATTCGTAAGCTACGTTTAGTGTGACGTACCAACATTTCTAAATTTTAATTGCAAGAAATATATTCTACATACCTCAATTTTCTGGTACTTCAGCCATTCGTGGGATTGTTTAGTCGAATTTGATCGTGGGTTCCCCAGAGCATTAGCTCGATACTTCAATTGCCTTGAATATCCATACGTGTAATAACAAACATCTGAACAAATCACGTGTAAAAAGAATGGAAATGTAAAGATGAGCAAATGGAGTAAATAGCATTACATAATTAAATTTAATTGAATTTCGCGAAATTTAATGTTCTAGAATTAAATATAGACTCACAACTGATTACATTAAAAAAGATAAGGTGTCATTCCTGAAAGAGTAAGAAATACTGATAACTGTATTTCCGTTGATTTTTCTGTTGAAAACTTCGGAGTTGGTGAAAGCTTTTCTATGTCAACCGTGTCTGCTTCGTTTATTACAACTTCATCGGTTTCTGTATTGACAGTGACGACTTCATCTGCGTCAATAATTACATACGCTACAGACATTATTACATTACGTGGCGAAATACTGAAAATTTTACAGTAGACCCACTTACCACGTATTTCCATATCGAAGCTTTTCAACTGAAGCACGTAATTGTTTTCGTTTTCGTCATTTGTATTTGGAGAATAGAATTGACGTCGTGGTTCATCTGCCAAGAAGATCCAATTGTACTGAAAGTTCTCGTTCAATTCAACGTAAGGACTAGTGATGTGCCGGATATCCGTATTTGTATCCGTATCCGCGGATATCCGAGGAAAAAAAACAAATTCGTATATCCGTATCCGTTACATTTTAGCAAATCTTTAACGGATCTTTTATCTTAATTAATTCCATTACTTAAATTTTAAAGATAGGTAGCAATAGCACATTCGTCATTTACTATCGTAAAATATTTCCATATTACACTACTAAACTTTTTTGTCGACATTGTTTTTATTTTAATTTAACTCAACACTCTCCAAAAACACAAACGTAATCTATGCTATCCCGTGTCACACTAGCCACAAACCAGTTTTTCCCAACGTGGGACCCACGCCCCACAGGGGGCAATTGGATTGCTAAGGAGGGCAATTAGAAAATGGACTTGTCCAGAATTTAAGTTAACCGTATAGCAGCTGTATATGTTAGAAAGACATAAGAATTTTAGAAAGGCTTAGGTGGGGCATAGCACAAAAAAGGTTGGGAAACACTGCACTAAACTATTGTGGCGGTACGCTATATTTTTGTAAATATTAATTTTAGTTTAGTTTAGTTTCTTCTTTCTACCCTTTGTCCTATTGTTCTATTTTCTTTTAGAACTTTCTTATCTATTCCCTGTCCGTTGGGTGGGATGAGCAGTTCCTAGAAATTTGAGGAGAAAAAGGTGTAAACAAAAGCCGGAGAAAAAGGAGAAGTGACGTAGCAGGTCATTCGTAAACCGGAAGGCAGAGTGTACGGACGATGTGAGAATACTGGGAGTCGTATTTTCAATGACCGGATAGTTCAGAAAAAAGATCCTGTTTTAAGGTCGTATTGACGACTGTGGAAGAAAAAATCCTAATTATTGAAGAAAAGAACTAGCCAGTTATAGGAGTAGGACGTGTGTTATCCCACCCAACACTACGCATAAAGAAACAAGCTGAAAAAAGGGACAAAACCCCAGATATCCCTATTTCTATTAATTAGCACTAATGTTTGTTTTTAAAACGACATTGACATAATATCCGAATTCTAAAGAGTATTTACTTAATTAATCAACTCTTCAATACAATATTGAACTGTTTTTAAAACATAATTTATTCCAATACTAAGGAACGTACAATATTACAACATGATTTAATTTGCTAAGAGAAAAAAAACATATTGCATTTTATCACTACGTTTTCATTCGTACCATACAAGAAGTATACACGCCGATTCTTTATATGGTACATATTCGTCACGACGGAAATTGTAATTTTCGGGTGGATTCCACACTACAAATAAAGGAAAATAGTATTGAACGACAAAATTAACGAAAGGAAATTCTACTGTGAACGCTTCCAGTATTAGTTTTACATATTCTTTGTATTTATACGAACAAAAAATAAACGCGAAACATCTCTTTTCCTCTTCCTCTATTTTCGGTTGCGACCGTTTTACTCTCTCGAACATTTGTTTGACACAATGATAACCGCGTTCGATACGTAAAAAAACTGTCCGAACTCTCTCACCATAGAAAGCAATTCCCCTTTCTATATAGGGCTTAAAGGAGTAACCACTGTATACACCATTCTCATCGTTATGTAAATCGATCCCATAATCTGTAATTCCGATGACACACTTTAGTTTCTCTTGTGGTATCTCGAGTAGCTCCGAAACGTATGGCATTTTTTCTTCACGAATTCTACGCCGTTCAAGGAATGTAAATGAAAAATGACGAATATTGAAGCCTGGTGGAAACAATGCAATATTTATTTCGATTTCTTCTTCTGTTGGTAGTTGGACGTTTTCTCCTATAATTGAATAAATGGTTAAACATGAATACTTGTCGTAATAAAAGCGATAGTTGTGAAAAATGCAGAAAGTTACCCTTCTTATTTTTATGGACGAAGTCAAGTGCATAAGATATTTTAGTTTCTGTCAGTTTAGGGAACAGTCTAGAAAAATATGGTTTCACCGCAGGCCAAACACTAAATCGTTCCAAATGAAACCATAAGTACTGAAATTCATTAGTACATTTGATGAATGAACGTAGTTTTTCGGGATCGTCCACTAAGGTGTTCACCATTAAAATTGGTATTTTCTGTTAAAAAATGAGAAGTTAATTACACAAAGATCTTCCCATTCATATATTTTATCAAATTAAAAGTATGTTTATTGTTCAAATTGCTGAATAGTTAAAATACGAAAAAAACAATAGATACAGCAATTTTAACATGTATTTCTTTGTTAATATTAACTGTGAGCTGTTATTTTTATTTGGTCTGTGTGTGAGTTATGGATCTTTATTGCAGTCTGATGAAGCACATCTTTTTTAAATTAAATGATTTTTAGTATATGAATTCTATCGGTGTGAAATTGACATGAAATAATCAATTGTTAGCATTGTGGTTATCAACGTAATATAACAATGTGTGATGTGTTGGTAAGAATAACTTTTCTGAGAATAGAAAATTGTGAAGTTTGTAACTTACTTTGTAACTTAATTTGAATAAAAATTTACCATTGGAATTAATTATATGCATGATGACTAGCAGAAATTAACAACGTTATTTACTATGTCGAGTGGCCACTATATTTATGTACAAATAAACACTTTAAATATCAGTCTCAATCGCCTATGCATAATTATACATTATTACATTATTAAATATGTGTGCATTATTCAACGCTCATTTTATACAACCTCACGCATATATGTAGAATGATCGCTTCTGTCATATACTTTTAATATATGAGAAATATATCTTGTACCAATTTCTTAGAATTGCATTCGAATTTTTAGTAAACTAGGCATATAATTAATTCTATTGCTATAATTAGAATTAAGCAAGCTGTCAGTATATATAGTGAAAAATGTAATAATACAGTAACTAGATGTAAAACATTAAATAAATACTTACTATACGAAAGATTGCTATTTTTCTATTTAGGATGTCTTCGGTAACATCTTTCCATGAAGTACACTCTTGGCCACACTGTTGTAAGTCCTGATCGTTTAAATATCTAAATGTGTGTTGTAGAACTTCTGGTGTTTCAAACATACGAAAGATTTCTTGAATTACTGAAGGTTTTTCTGTCGATGCATCCTGGTTATTCATTTTGAAAACTTTCTACAAAGAACAATTAATTTTGGAATTAATAATGTGTTGTTCTCAATATTTAATTAAGTATCAAAAACAGTATTATTCTTTTTTAAAGAAAGCAATTGTATGGACTTTCTGGTAGAATATAAGAAATCTATAGGGCAATATATACAAACGATAGGTAAAAACTATAAGTTGATTAAAGTTTTTACTTATTTTTCGTAAAACTATTAATTCTTACTTTTATATGCTATATGCTATGAAATATGCTATGAAAACAGGGTATAAAAACGTTTGGGCAAAGACAACAGGTAAAAAAAAAGTATAATTTACTAGGAAAATTACGTTTTCTCTGCAAACAATGTCTTAATATTAGTGTAGAAGTTGGCAATTTTATTTTTACAAGTTGTTCTTAACATTGAATTTTATTTTAGCTGATTTATGGATTCAAACACAGTCCAACTGCTATCATCAGACAGCGGTAAATATTCATTTCCAAATTCGCTCTTTGTAATTTTAACAATGAGGTTTCTAGAGTAAATACTATTTTAACACAGTATTATATTTAAGTTAAAATTGATGATAAAAAACAAAATGAAAGTGTCACTATTAAAATTGACATTTTAGGAGCAGTAATCCCATATTTGGCTTGTCAATCGTTGCCTAATTTTTTGGAAGTATTTAAAGTTGAATTAAATTATTTTTTTAACATTTTTATAAGTGTTTTTCCCTTTAAATTTTTTTTATACACAGCATCTCTTCAGAGAATAGGATGTATATATGAAATATATTTTAAAATTATTTTGTATGGAGCATTATTTCCATATAAAAACCATGTAGAAAATTTAAAAAATCGAAAATATTTAACTTAAATATAAATAAGTGTTTTCTGAGTAATTGTAGACACTTCTGAATAGTATTGAGTAAACAAAGCAAGAATAAGAGAGGAGTGTTGCACTGTCTTTTCTAAAATAACCGTCAAAGAAATAAAGAAAAAGTCTAATTAAATTTAGTTTTATGTATAAACAATAATATATACTAAGAATAATTTTATCAGACAATATAGTTATTTAAAGAAACGTGACTGATATACACGATGTTTTTCTCATCGACTATTAACACAACTTTTACGTATTACCAGAAGTTGAAGAAGGTCCAATCACGTGATTTTCCTCCGTGTTTTTTTAGTTTTTAAACACGGTCAATAACTTTCGGAGGATATATGGGCAAAAGACGAAATTGGAACCTTGCGAGAAACACCCGAGCGAGGGACATAACCTTGTGAGACGTCACGGCAGAGAACGAAGTGTTTTTGTGGATTAAATATAATTTGTCTCGCAAATCGTCACTTTATTGGTTATTTATCTTCTTTCTCGGCTCAGATTGATCTTTCTCTGATACCAAGTGAAATTGGACCAGATCAGTTCTGGAGAAAGACGACTGTTTACGAATAAAATTGGACACCGTCTTTCGTTCTGCATTGAACAAACCTCGTACTTCTGTTTTTGTCTTAACTTGTCTTATAAAAACTTCGATTTACTAATTTTTCTCCTTTTATCGCGTGGTTTATATATTACAGTGAGAATACAGGAGCCGTTATCGATGTGATCAGCAACACGCTTTGTGTCTGAACTTAAGTTTCGCTCACTGCGTCGAAGTATGAGCTTTTTTTCTTACAAACAACAGCAAACATTTCAACAACAAAAATTTAAATAATAAAAAAGGATATTGATTACAAATAAAACAACTAAATACTCCATCTAGCTTGGAGAGCGTTACAATAAAATAATCCCAAATATGAAAAATAAGAGAAAGTTTACAAACAATTTTACATTACCTTTGAAATAACTTGATTTTCCCAATTCTGTTTGGTGAAAGAAAGTTTAAATCTCCGCGAGTATGGCACACAAATTTAAAATAAGAGAATACCTTACGTTGTGCGATGATATGCCAGGATTTCGGCGTGTATCCCTCTTTTATACTCTTTTTCCATTCCAATGGATGTTGAGTCAAGATTATCTGACTAGATGTCACGATGAGTTTTTCTTGGGTTAGTAACCCTTTAGTCATGAAAGATAAAGAGCTCATGAACTACCTGTCAACAAAGGATACATTTGTACCATGTTCACTTTGATCTGCTGGAATTTGTGAATATTTTCATCTTTCAGTTTCTACATATTGAGTCTTGGTTGGTATTCTCTTTTTTAGCTTTTTTTCTTTATGCAATATTTGTAATTTGTTATTACAAAATTGGACTTCGGTTTACTTAATTGTAGATATTTTTCAGGCTTTTGGGAACAAGAGGCTCCAAGTAACAGCTTTCATAGCTCATTTGTCAATCCGATCCTGATGGAATAGATGAAAACACTGATGTTTTTAATACACAGACACAAATATGTCCACTCATTTGTTTTGATATTACCACATATAAGGAACCATTATTTATTGTGACATGATCACAATGCCAGACTGTAAATTTCAATCATCTTTAGATTGTCCGATATATGTAAAATAGCATTTAGATTTGTCTTGTATACTTTATTTATATATATATACTTTAAATATACTTTATAGGGAAGACCGGGGAAGATCGGCATGTTAAGCTTTACTTAAATTTTGTGTAATAAATACTGCTGTAAACTGAAAAAAAAGCTTTGCATATTGTCTATTGGAATGTTACCTTACTATAGAACTGGTTAAAATCAGTTTGGAAATAAAAATAATTAAAATAATTACAACTTTACAAGAAGAGAGAAATTGACGAAGTTGCCCCGGGTATAGGGGCAAGATCGGCAACTTCTCTCTTTTTGTAAAGTTGTAATTATTTTAATTATTTTTATTAAAGTTGCCCCTGGTATAGGGGCAACAGTAATGGGGCAAGATAGGCACGTATATAAAATTATGTTATTAACAATGTATAAGTTGGAATTCACTATTAAAACAAAGAA